>NC_142378.1:4077500-4162500 GCF_059441005.1 Hippichthys cyanospilos | reverse complement strand
TACTACTGTAGTTTTACCCTGTTGGTGCTTTGAATGAGCATTTCTATTCGGGTGTTAGATTTCCCACTGTGAGTGTGGTCATTGAATGCACCTCAGGTATATAAGTGAGTACATTACTTGCTTTTCTGTTAATACACGCGATCTGCATGTTTGAAGCTGTTCAGACTGGGAAAAATACAATTTCCTACTGTGAGAGTGGTCAGTAAATGCATCTCAAGTGTACCACTCAATATAAGGGAGTGCTTGCTTTTCTGTTGATATATCCGACATGTGTGTTTGAAGTTGTTCAGACTAAGAAATATACGATATGAAATTACCGGCCGAATGTGCTCTTGATCTGTTTTGCAAAAAAGCAAACAAAAACGAGAAAATATTAAAAAAAAAAAAAAAAAAAAAAGACTTGTCCTTTGGGACTTTTCAGACTTCTTGGGATACGCACCTATATAAAATTTTGCAAAATACGTTATGAAACACATTGCAAACGTGTTACCGCAACATAGTTTAGCAGTTGCTTCATGTTCCAATTAATTTGCTCTTAATCTGAAAAGAAAACCATTCTGAAAAGAAAATCGTTCCTGTCACACCTTTAAATAACTGTTAACAATTTTTTTGCAATAAACTGCTTGGTGTTTCAATCAATTTGCTCTTAATTTGAAACGAAAAGTGTACTGCTCCCTTCACAGCTTTAAAAGACAATACATTTTAGTAATAAATACATAGATTTTCTGCATTTCGGTTTTGTTTTGTTTGAAAAAGACTGAAGAGGCTAATTAAATTAAATGAAATTAATATTAATGACGGAAATCTTTTCCAGGAACTCCAGAAGCAACATTTTACTCTGGTTTGTCTGCTGCAAAATTGCATCACCAATTTGCATCTGTGTAAATTTGAAACTAATAAAGGCATATAACAATTCTCAAAAATAAGTATAATACAATTTAGCAATGAATTGCTTCATGTTCCAATCAATTTGCTCTTAACCTTTTTCAAAGGAGGCACTATACCACAATTTTGCATTAAGTTGCTTCCATTATTTTAACCTAACCCTAAAAATGCCAATAAATATGCAGTTCAAAAATCTGAATAAATCAGATCAGACATGGACGGCACAACACTGTTTTAAGCCACTCCCCCTCTGTAAAAATGTTTTTTTTTGCTCGAAATGACGTCCTTGGCTGAAAAATTACGTCCCAAAAAATAAAAGCGCTAAAAGACGGCAAAGCAAGGCATTTTCCAGCGGACCAAAGAGGAACCGCTCCCACTGCCTAACACATTGAAAAGTACTGTAGCAGGACTGGTTTATCTGCCCCTTCAAAGCACAAACTCGTAACCTTTCAAGAACTTTAGCGCCTCACAAAAGACAACGGAATGACTTTGCCGCGCGTCCAATTATCTATTATGTAAGCTAATCATCTCAAACTACGTCTTTACCGAGAATCGATACTTCAATGCGAAAACCTCGCGTTGCTTTTTCACGAGCAACATTTTTTTTCCTGACTGATGCCCGGCCAACGATTTCGAGGAGTGTCCATTTCTCCGACAAAAAGATGATGAGACGTTTCCAAGCGCAAACTATTCAAGTTAATTGAGTTCCAAGAAACAACAAACCACCAGCATCACCAAATTATTTAATTAAACCCCAAAGAAATCCGATTTGTCTCTTGCGCAAAGGCCGTTAAAGATGGATCATTTCCAATCATTTAAAAAAAATAATGCTACATCAATTATTATGTAACAGAAGTTAAACTATTACACATTATTATTATTTTTGTTCGGCTTTGTTCATAGTCTTGTTTTCTATTAAACAGATTAGCTTGACAAAAACCTCAGCATACAGAACCTTGTCTTTCCATGACAGCCCATCTGGCTCCTTCCCCTTGCTGGGGGTCCACACACACACACACACACACACACACACACACACACACAAACACGCACACGTATATATACATGTATGTATATATATGTGTGTGTGTATCGACCCCCAGCAAGGTGAAGGAGCCAGATGGGCTGTCATGGAAAGACAAGGTTCTGTATTTTTTTTCTAAAAAAACAGGCACAGGTTAATAAGGGGCATGTAATTAATGCTGCAGAGTTTCTACAGAACGAGCAAACAAAAGTAGTTCTGGCACATTTGTGCAACACTTCAACAGAAAATACGTTCAAGAATGGCAGTGTGAGATGGAAATGGACAATTAGTATCAATTAAAAAACAAAATTTGACCATATTTGGTTAAGTTATTTCACCAGGTCTTCCCAAGGATAATTTTAATTACTTTTATTGGAGCAGAGAATAATTAATCGAACAAAACAATTGTGAAATCTCAGCCAGTTGGTTTATGAAAGAGGCCTAGTGTTGGATATCGTCCAATCACAACATAGCAAATACATTCCGTGGCAACGGTTTTGGTTGGTGTGACTCCCATGGAAAGCTCCAACACCCAAACTTGATGTCGCATCTATAATTAAAATTTCATCACGCCGATCCTTTTTTTTTTGGATGCATATTAAAATCACTGACCTGCAAGACTAATCAGCTAACCGCATTCCGCTACGATGCTTGAAAATGATGAATATAATTAAATCATCTGAGGGTTGCGGTTTACTGACTCGCCCCATGAAGGCAACATGGATTCCGTTCTTCTTCTATGAAACGGTTTTCCATCCTTTTCACCCAAAATCCAGCCATCTCCGACGACCTTTGACCCTGTTGACAGCAGCAATTATAGCTCATGGCTACATTTTTTTTTTAAACATAAAAACGCATTGAACAAGAAAGATGGATTATAAACGATCAAGTGTTTGACTCATGCGGCGGGATATTGCAACATATCACCTAACATTTCATTTTAATTGACTCACCTAATTAGAGGTGCGCCCCCACCCTGTATGGGCAACACACACACTCATGGCAACGATAAATAACAAGCAAAAACAAAACATTTAGCAGAATCCAGACAGTCATTTAAATAATTTAATCTACTTGTAAGCATTAAAAAAAAAACACACTTCAACAACAGCAACATTATGGTATGGTGTCAATGAATAATAAATAATATTTTAAATTATATTTACCTCATAAATCCACATGTTAAATTATGATTTCAAAAGCATGCGTTGAGCTGTCTACAGATTGAATTTTAACAGTGCAACACGCAATGTCAGTCCATCATATCAAACGTTAGACGAAAGTTGCTATTTTGAATGTCAACATTTCATTCATAACCTACTCGAAAACTATGTCTCCATAAGTGCAAAATAACTGACAGGATCGACACTGATGGACAGGTCCTCCCGAGAGCCAGCCTATTCAGTTGTGTCCATTTTATCTCAGCAAGACGGCAGACCAAACACGAGACGTCATTAGCAGGTGCAAGATGTCCTTAAATGAGGACACTAGGACATAGTTGGGAAGCTCCAATGACCTAAACAAACTGGAGTAGACACAAATGAACAGGAATACGTATCAGTTGGACGTGTCTCACGGAGAACCAAACACATGAGTCGTCATTGGAAAGGCCAGGATGTCCTCAAGTGAGGACATTGGGACTTAGTAGGGCAGATCCAATGAGTCAATAGATTTGACAATCAAAACAAGCCTTCAATACAGTGGACACCAATAAATAGCAATACGTATTAGTTGGACATGTCTCATGGAGAACCAAACACATGAGACATCATTGGAAGGGCCTGGATGTCCTCAAGTGAGGATGCTGGGACTTAGCAGAGCAGATCCAACGAGTCAATAGATAGACAACCAAAACAAACCTTCAATACAGTGGACAAAAATAAATAGCAATACGTATCAGTTGGACATGTCTCAGGGGAAACCAAACACCTAGGACATAATTGGAAGGGCCAAGTCCTCAAGTGAGGACACTGGGTCTTAGTAGGGTAGATCCAATGAGTCAACAGATAGATAAGCAAAACAATTGTCATGTACAGTGGACACAAATGAATAGGAATACGTATCAGTTGGACGTGTCTTTTCAAAGAACCATGATAGATGTACGACTCACCGCTGACTTGGATTGAGTTAACAAATTGTTTGATGGAAACAAACGCCAAAACAGAATTTTCCCATTTGACTCAAATGCGTCATATCGAATCTTCGAGGAAGTCTTTGCTCATGCTTTAGCCAGCTAAAGTACATTATATTATATTGTTAAGTAGTCAGTAAATGAAGGCCATCTAGGCAACACCTTTATCGCTACTACTAGGCTTTGCTAGCTAGCTAGCCAGGCCAAGGTTTTCCGCTAACTATCTCGCCAGCGAAAATCAAACTCAGGTTTGTATTCTCTGTTACTGGCCAGTGAACGATAAGAGGTCCTGAGGTAAAGTAAGTAATTTTAAGATAAATACGGTCAAAAATCTATAGGTTGATGTAACTAGGGCTTTAGATGATATTTACCATTTACCGTTACCGTTTTTTTTTTGCCAAAGCACTTTGAGGGATACGGTTAAATGGTGAACATATAACGATCGCTGATTCGGGGTGCAAGTCCAGGTCATAGATCAAAAACCATCCTCCGATAAACACAATGAGGCGAGTGAAAAATTTCCGATGATTTGGTTGTTTCGAAAAGTCATTCCCATTCGACGGGCGCTCAGTGGGGGAATCCGATCATGACTGGGCCAAGTGACGACTTTTCCGTCGTGGTCTACGAAGCGGGATCGTCCCTCGGAAAAATATCGATCCTCCGTGCCGAATCGGAGCAGCATTCCAGTCGTGAGTTGTACGTCCTTTGGCGTCGTCCTGCCTTCATCCCTTAGTGGCATCAGCCGAAAGGTTTTCCAGGAGAGTTCTGTAAATGTCCGAGCGGAGGAAGCGCGGGTACGAGTCCCTTTCCATAAGCCCGTAAACGATCTTCTGAGCGTCGTCAAAACAGTACAGGGTGGGATTCTTCACGCTTCTTTTGATCTGTTCTCGAGTGTGGTAGTCAATGTTGATCTGGAATGAGGCAGATGGAGTCAAAAATGTGGACAAAAAAAATTATAATGCAGATTCTTCAAAGTAGACATAGCCCAGAAAACAACTACAGTTAGATATATGACGTGGATGATGCTTTTTGACCTGAAATGACCGTCACAGGTGGAAATGTTCAAGAGTTAATGGCTTGAATTTCTTGATATTTTAATTAAGTTTATATTCTTCAAAGTAGGTATCTTTTTACCCAGATAACGACTTTGCACATCTTTAGTCAGCTTTGTGATGTGGATGATGCATTTTGACCCGAAATTACTTTCACAAGTGTTTGTTTTCTATCATTAATAGCTTGAATTTCTTGACATTTTATTTAAGTTCATATGAATCAAAGTAGGTATCTTTTTACTCAGATAACAGCTTTGGATGTGGATGATGCTTTTTGACTTGGAATGACTTTTAGTCACTGGTGTACATTGTCAAGAGTTTACAAGCCATAATTTGTTGACTTTTTAAATAAGCTTAGATTTTTCACAGTGGGTATCTTTTTACCTTAATAACACGTTTGATTTTTTTCAGCCACCTTTATGAATTGGATGAAACTATATGACCTGGAATGACTTTGTCACAACAATGCATTTTCAAGACTCATGAACCTGAATTTCACAACCTCTCAATTAAAATCCTTCAAAGTAGATACATTTTTGTCCGGGTAAGAGCTTTGCATGTCTTCAGCCAGTTTTATGAAGTGG
The DNA here is from genome assembly GCF_059441005.1 of Hippichthys cyanospilos. Taxonomy (NCBI): domain Eukaryota; kingdom Metazoa; phylum Chordata; class Actinopteri; order Syngnathiformes; family Syngnathidae; genus Hippichthys; species Hippichthys cyanospilos. Next base: position 4,156,824 of record NC_142378.1, on the reverse strand, counting down.
ATGATTCTGTATGACCAAAAATAACTCATATAATAACACTGTACGTTTTCAAAAGATAATAGCTAGCGTTTCTTGATCTCTTTATCCATTTAGATTATTCGGAGCACCCTTTCCACTGCTTTCCACATCATAAGTTTCCTAAAAATAGGCAGATAGGAGCTTTGCGCATTTTGGTGTCTTCTCAGCCAGCTTTATGATGTGGATAATGTTTTTGGATTTGTAACGACTTTCAAACAGAGCCATGCTTTTTCAAGAGTTAAAAGCTTGATTTTCTTGGCCTCTTAATAATCTAGATTCTCGTAGTTTTGTTTATGTTACGATTCGTGACACCAGCGCTGTATTCACATCAAAATTGCAGCCACTATTTACAGTGTGTTACTTGATGCTGTTTATGCTAGGTGGTCGTTCCTCAACGAAATTACCTCTTTAGGAGATTCCGCTTTGATAAATTGTTCATAAATTTTCTTGGCTTTGGAGGCCATCCGGAACGAAGACTTGATCTTCTTGTAGTCCTCGCAGGTGAGCCAAAACTCGATATTCTCGTCGCTGTATTCGGATTTCAGAAAGTTGCGGAATGCAGCTAATCCGTCTGGGGTGGCATGGAAAAAAAAAAGACAATTAGCTCAATTTTTTTTTTTAATTTCTCAGAATTTTCCCAACTTACATTTAGAATCGAGAAGTCGTTCCAAAGACTGTGACCATTGTTGGGTATCTTCTAAAGTTAGCCTGCTGAGAGAGAGAAAGCAAACATTCAGCGTGAATTGTTCCAATTAATTTGCTCTTAATCTGAGAAGAAAACTGTACTGTTCCTGTCACAGCGTTAAAAACATATTTAACAAAAAGACAGACAATATTTTGCAAAGAGGTCACTATGACAATTTACTAATAAGTTTTGTAATGTTCCAATTAATTTGCTCTTCATTTCAAAAGAAAAGTGTATTGGTCCTTTCACAGCAAATTAAAAAAAAAGACACAATGTTTTGAAAAAGGGTCACTATTCAGCATTAAATTGCTTCATGTTCCAATTCACTTGCTTTAAATTTGAAAACACAACTTTGTAATGTTCCTTTCCCGGAAATTAAACAGCATTCTTCTTTAAACAACAATACTTCGCAAAGGGGTCACTATAATGCAATTTAGTAGTAAGTTGCATCATGTTCCAATTAATTTGCTCTTATGCTGAAAAGAAACAGTACTGTTCCTGACAGCATGAAAAAAACATAAAAAAGACACAATGTAGTACAATTTATTTGCTCATATATATATATATATATATATATATATATATATATAGGCTCGGTTGCATCATGTTTCAATTAATTTGCTCTTATTCTGAAGAGATACAGTACTGTTCCTGACAGCATGAAAAAAAACATAAAAAAGACACGATGCAGTACAATTTTCTTTTTTATGTTTTTTTTCATGCTGTCAGGAACCGTACTGTTTCTTTTCAGAAAAAGAGCAAATTAATTGGAACATGATGCAACTTACTACTAAATTGATTATATATATATATATATATATATATATATATATATATATATATATGGGTGTACACTGAAATGATAATAACAAATAAAAATCTAGGCGGCAAATGGGCGTTTATCAATAAATGGGAGCCAACTGACATGTTGGTGATGTGACATGTTGGCGAGCATCCTGCGCCAAGGCAAACACCACGCCGAGTCCATTTCCACGTTTTCACAGGACCATAGATGGAAAGGAAAGGAGCGGGCCGGCTATTTTAAAACCCAAATCTACGCAAAAACACTCAGTAAGTCTCCTTACCTCTCCGAACCGGATGAGTGTGAGAACATGCACTGGAGTCGGCACATAAAGTTCTTTCCGCTGTGTAGATAGAAGAAAAACATCAATATAGCGCTGGACAAATTAATTTCTAGCGAATCTGTCCAAGAATGTCCGGCATGTTATGATAAGCATCGTAAACGAATGGTAATGAACTAGATTTATTTTAAGAAGCGAGATACTAGGACTGACACGCTTGAAAAAAATCCATCGGCTAAAAGGGTCCCAATTATGCGAAATGCCCGCTGAAAAAAAGTTGCACTCACATGTTCTTGTTCCGCTTCCTGTCATCTTTGTCCATGATGAAGTGCTGCAATGGGGCAATTAAACTTGGCATTGTTTTGTTAAGTCCACACGCCGGGGCGCTGCGTCCGGCTCATGCTGACACTTCGGAGGCTTCCCCGGGCCGTCGGCCTTTTTATACCCGGGTCTCCCGTCGCCGCGGGTGAGGCGGGGGCGGGCGGGATGCGCGGACGGCTCGGCCCAGTCTGAAGAGGAAGCGCCCCTTCCTCGCTGCTGAAAATAAACACAAACTCCTCTTCAGCATTTGCGCGGCAAAAAGTCCATTTTTAGAAAGTAATAAAAAAACGTCTCATAAGAAATGTGCGCTTGTTTAAAAATGGGAATTTATTGTGTAAGAAAAAAGATCTTGAGAAACTAGCGTTTTATTGAATAAAATGTCTTTGCTTAACACATTCATTGATTTTCTCATAACAAGAATGCTGATTTGAAATTATCAACAGCTTAAAGTTGAGGTTATTATTCATAATATAAGTAATTATACTAAAAGCGTTTCTCAAATAATACTCAATAGTATTGTTTTATATTCACAGCACCTACAGAATGTTTTTCCCACACTGCAAATAGTCTATTTAACGAAAGGCAAACAGGCTTATCATTGGAAATACCGATTTTCTTGTTTTTTGACTAAAAATAAGTAAAATATGTTGTGTAGCAAAAAAAGATCTTAAGAAAAAAATGCTGATTTCAAGATAATAGATCTTCTCTTTGCTTTCTTTGCTTAACACATTCATGTATTTTCTCATTAGATAAAACACATTTTTTCTCACAACAAGTTTAAAAAGGTGATTTTGAGCTATCATTTTATAGCCAAGGTAATTTTGCTTAATTTATGAAATTATAGCCATTATTATTGTATATAATTATTCTAGCTATGCAAAACTGCATCTTTAATGAGCATTTGCAGGAAACTTAAAGGAACACATTTTACAAAGGAGTCAGACCAACGATTTGAATTGAAATTGCTTCATGTTCCAATCAATTTGCTCTTAATTTGAAAAAAAAAAGATGTACTGTTCTTGCTGCAAAAAAAAAAAAAAATCATCACTAATGGTCTGTACTATGTAATCTATAAATCGTCATACAACATTTTGCAAAGGCGTTAGTCCAACCCAATTTTAAATCGGATCATGTTCCAATCAATGTGCTCTTCATTTGAAAATAAAAAAATGTATTGTTCCTGCAACGTAAAATTAAATCACATCATTATTATGAAACCTAACAAAATAAAAGCATACGATATTTTGCAAAGGTGCAACTCCAACCCAATTTTAGATCACATCTGGTTCCAATCAATTTGCTCTTAATTTGACAACAAAAATCAAATATTCTAGCGACGCAAAAATGTATGACTAATGAGCATTTGTAGTAAACTTAACAAAGACGCACAAGATTTTGAAAAGGCGTTACTCCAACACAATTTTATTGCTGTGACTTTGTATGTTTTTTACAAACCTCAAAATGAGCGCCAACATGATGAAAGTAATGAAATGAAGATGAACAACGCATTCGTGTGATAGAAAAGAATGAAACGCAGTGGAAAAGATTTGCAAAGGTGATTCAAACTCTCCACAGCACAAGATGGAAAAACGTGTGAAATCCATCCTTTGTTGAGGCCAGCTGCTCTTGCCCCCAGGCCTCAGCCTCCATCCCTGTTTTTGCCCAAACACGGTTAGAAGAAGTCAGGCGCTACGGACGGACACCCGAGACGCCAAATTGAAACCTGTCCCTCACGCGTCTCTTCAAATATACCCAGCGTTGTGTTTAACGTGCGCTTTTGCAAATGAGATGGGATTTTCAAGTCCACTTCCCCAATTAGGCCCTTTTCGACCAGTGACGGAAGTCACTTCCTTTCGGTTGCCGTGGTAACTGCCGGCCTGTGAGAAAACTGACAGATTGCGTGCGAGGAAGACTGCGCAATGGAATGTGGGAGACGTGCGACCTTTGCTATTCATCGGGAACAACCCCGACACCTTTCCTGTACTCTACACATGCCGTGCTATCAACAAATCTGCTTTTTACAGTATATATATATATATATATATATATATATATATATATATATATATATATATATTAGAACATGCAGGAGCTTGTTGTTCCAAGGCAGCCCATCTGGCTCCTTCTTCTTAATAGGTGTCATACATTTTTTTATATATATATATATATATATATATATATATATTTTTTTACGCACACACGGGTTAGTTTGTAATGGTCATAACTCTGATTTATTGATTTGTATGGGTGTGTGTATAGCCTTTGTGTGCAGTCCAATGTCGCCTTGATTAGAGCCAAGAATGACAATGACTTTAGCTAGCAAAGTACAGGAAGTATTGTGTAATGAGCTAAAACCAATCAAGAGAGTAACATCCAAATTTGGAGTGAGTTTACAGCTTGTGAATGTGATTCTATTCTGCTATTATGCAAGCTATGTTTTAACAATGAAGTCAAGTTTCAGTTAAAAACCAAACAAAACAAAGCAAAGTATTCGATGAATGGGGCGCTTCTATTCTACTTGCATACAGGGCGACAGTATATATATATATATATATATATATATATATATATATATATATATATTTAAAGCCAAAATTATTTATCAAGACGTATTTAAATTTCTCATTTCTCAAAATGAATAAAATCTATTACCACTTGATGGATGGCAGTCCATCTGGCTCCTTCTCTTTACTGGGTGCCCGTGTATATAGGACACTCCGATTTGCAATGACATTAATATGACGTCTTCAAGGCGTGAGCCGTTTTGCTAGGATATCCCCACGTTTTGACACTGGTATTTCCCTCCCATCAGAGGGCGACGAGCCCATTCCCCTAACAAGGCAGAACGCGGAGCCCGATCCGTTCCGCATCAGGTTGTCCGATGACTCCGGCGCTTGTCCTTTAAGCCCCGCTTCAGTTATTATTAGCGAGCTGGCTATTCCTTTTTAAGGCACATTTTTGATGAAAAAGGACGCTTACGGAGCGGAGTAGGATCAAGGGTTACCGCGGGGTTACCTTTTTCCAGTTTGGTCAACTGCGGCGCTGGTGTAATCTCTGCGTCTAATTAGAGGATATATCAGACATGTGACTAAAAAAAGAGAAGATCCTAGCCGGCTGAGTCGTGGAAACTGTTCCCTTCTGACTAATACCCATCAGCATGCCTCCACTTAGTCAGTCGGGAAGATAAATATACACTATTGCCTCAAAAGTGGCACTAAAGCAAAGTGCGTTCATATAGAGGGCATATAAAAAGTCTACACACCCCTGTTCAAATGTCAAGCAGAAGAATCTTTCCAATCTTTCAATATGACTACAAATCTGTACTGTATTTTCCACACTATGAAGTGCACCAGATTATTATTATTATTCATTTAATGACTCGTTTTAAAACGGTTTTCATATACAGGACACACTGTATTATAAGGTGCATAGAATAGAAGCTACAGCAAGCAGGCGTTTGTTGATTTAAATTGAATTTCTGGATTTATTTTATGAAACCGTGCTTTATTTTACAAAAACTTGCGATTTTTGCGCCTCGTCCTCATATAATTGCGTAAAAATTGGAATATATATAAGTCAAATTTTCAAACAGGGTGTTATAAAAAAATTTATTGTAAAAAATACATTTATACCTGAAAAGCAGAGGTAAAAATTTACATAAGAATTTTTTTATTATTTAAGAATTTACATGTTGCTTAAGTTATTTAATTCATTTTTTGGTCCCCCAAAAATGAAAACTTGTGATTTATACGCTGTAAAAGGTGCACCGCATCATAAGGCACACTGTCAACTTTTGAGGAGATTGAAGGCTTTTAGGTCTGTCTTATATTGCGGGAAATACGCTACAGGCTGGGACTGTGAAATCAAATAAAGGTAAAATCACATACAACTGGTCATATTAAACTGGTTTTGAAATTTTTTTTTAATGTCACAATTATTTTAACAGGGGTGTAGACTTTTTACACCCACTTCACAGCAATGAAATTCATTCAAAGTCCACACCATTTAACAAAGATCATTATTAATAATTTTATGCATTGACAAAATCTTTCACGTACACATTTATTCACTTGCGAGGGTACCTTCATTTTTTTAGCTCGATTCTACATTGCGGTGGTTCTCAAATTGGGGTGCGAGTACCCCTGGGATACGTAATGGCACGCTACCGGAAATATGAAATTTGAACGGGGTTTCTGCAGGCAAATCTAGTTGATCGCTTTGTTCGTGAGAGGAACATTGTATTTTCTTTTCAAACTAAGAGCAAATCAATTGGGACATGAGGTGACTTTTTACTCAAATGTTTGGGGGGGGGGGGGCGTGGCGAATATTTCACAGGGGATAATTCATTGAAAAAAGTTTGAGAACCACTGTTCCATTTCACACTTAGAGAAACATTTCCAAACGTCCTTAAAAACGAGACAACTGTTGCCTCAATTAACTCATTCAATCCCAAAGACGTATTTTTACGTGTAGATGCCCACTTTTTTTTGGCGAGTCTAAATGTACCACATGGTCCTGGATTTCTGCTTCAGTCCAAGGTACACATTTGACTGCAGAAATCTTGGACAAGAGTCTCTTTCCATGAGCGTGTAAACGTGTTTCTGAGCCCGGTCGAAGCAAGTCGGACGGACGTCTCCCAAGGAATCCTTGATCTCTTCTCTAATGGATTGGTCCACGTTGATCTGGAGGGGAGAAAGTAGAAAGTATGGGAGATGCTGATGTTCACTGTCTAATTCTCACTCTGCTCACTCTTCCTGCTCCCTCCACTGTTCTCCACACTGGTAGCATATCTGTGCCTTGTTTATAGAGCACAGGCAACCTCCATCTTTAGGAGGATAAAGGTGAGTGTCTGATTGACCCAGAAATTGAATAAATAAATGTTCCCAGAATTCCGGATAGCTACCATGCCCCTGCACAGATGTCATCTATAATTTTATTTTTAACTTTCCTCCTTTCTTCACCTTCTACTCCTCTAAACTCTTCATCTGCCTCTCACTCTTCTCACTCTTCCTGCTCCCTCTAATATTCTCCACACCTTTGTGGTGTTTATCAGGCCCACTGAGGTGAGAACCACTTTTTTAAATGATCATTTTAAAGATGGTGTCATCTGTATAATCACCTGCTGGCTAAATATCAGAAGCCTTCGGTTTAAAACGGCTTTTGCAATTGAAAGTAGACCAACACGTTAAGCTAATGGAGGAGCCGCTAAAAACAAACCTCTTTACACGCCGCAGGCTGGATGAACTCGTCGTAGATGCCTCTGGCTTTCTCCTGGAGGTTATCTTGCCAAGCAGTCGCCCGAAAGTCCTCGCATGCCAGCCAGAACTCAATGTTTTCATCGCTGAACTCAGATTGCAGATAGGAGTGGAAGGCTGGCAAATACACTGTAGCAAAACAAAGAACATAAACGCTTGTTTTAGAGAAATACAATTTAAACATATGCCAGGAAATTGCCGTTTTTCTTCCACAATGAGGTCTTAAGCGGAATGTTACCTTTATTTTGCAGAAGGTCTTCAAGGCTTGGCTGGAGCTTGTGGACACTCACTTGGCTGTAATAAAGAGGAAATGATATATATATATATATATATATATATATATATATATATAAATAAAAGACATTTTCTGTCTTACCTTCTGGATCGTTTTACATGTTTTATAAGGTCCTTGAGTTTACAAAAACCTAACTTGGAAAACCAAGTGTTTGAGAATTGTACCATTCCTGCCTCGTTGGGAGACGTTCCAGTATTCAGTCGTGGTTTCTTCAAAAAGCAAACGGAGCTAACTTGAGACGATATGTATGACACCACAAGGAAGGTGTGACCCCGCCGCTGACGTGAACGGCCTGTTCGCACACGCTTCAACATGACATCCCAAACTCGCTTATCTTTGACTCACACTTGTAAAATTCCACTGCAGGAAATGTTACATGTTCTATTTCCTATCTGTTGGTCTTCATTAATGCTGGGGGGCGTTGGTGGTCAAGATCTCTCAACAAATTAATGAATAAATAAAACTGTGATATTGTCTCTAGGCCTATTGTATTTTTTTTTTTTGGGGGGGGGCAAATATGCAATTGAACAGAGCAAAAAAGTGCAGAAATTGATCACTACGAATTATTGTAGCAATTCACTTATATTGCATTATTATTATGTTTAGAAACATTCATATTGAAAATGCATCTTTTGAGAGGACACACAAGGGCTGATTCGTACACTGGCCACAAGAGGACGCCAAAAAAATCATTTCATGGAGTAGACAGCTTTCATAAGCGCTCTGTATGATACTGTAAAGCCAGTATATCGACTCCTGGTGATTTTGTTTGTTTGTTTGTTTAATGTTTATTTTTTGTAGTCGTACATACTTTGAATCATGTTTTAGGAGTGATTTATGGACATAAGAACAATATGTTTCTGTTATACAGACATTATACACGTGACAATAATTCTCTACAAATACAATTATGATTTAAAAACAATAGTAAACATTCTTTTTACACATTGTTATACGCAATGAATTTATTCAAGCAAGGCTGTGAATTGCTTTTGGAAGAATGACAGCATTCGGAGCTGGCCATTAAATGAATTTAATGATTTGTGGTCACGCTTGAAAATCAAACTGCACGCTCCGTTGCACAGTAGATGACAAACAACACACCCATTTAATTGTGTGCTTCTCTGTACAAAATATACGATTATTATTGCTGTTCCTATTATTATTATCATTAGTCTTATTTGTATCATTATAATTGGGAAAAAAATAAATGTTGGCACGGCCATAAATTATTATGAAACTCCAATCAGAAGTCATGTGTCGAATCACAGTGAACGAAAAAAAAAGTTACGGTTTTTATATGAGAAGTTATGAGCACCTTTTGAAGCGCTTAATTGTTTTGTTTGTGGTCCTCTGTCGCCCTCTTGCGGGCATTATTGCGCACTGAGGCATGAGTTTGAAAACTAGTTTCCTCCCCCCTAAAATCATCCGTAGAATCTGAAATTGATGAGAAAGAAATACAATACACAAGTAATGCTCCCTTCGTCGCAATATTTCCGCGTTTTTGTGCTGACATCCTGTGGGATTACCTCCGAGGTGTTGTGACGAAAGTGCAGCGAGCAAAAAGCGAGTTGGCTTATGGCGAGCCTCCCACCGTGTCGCCCCTGAGCAGATAGTGGCAGCGAGCCCACACGTCCTGTGGCAATGTCTCCGCTTGTGCTGCCGAGACTGGAGCAACCCGCTGGGGGCTTTGCTGCCTCCCGGCGCTTCCTCGCCACTCGTCCTATCTATTTCTCCATCCTGCTTCCTCATGTTCCTTCCTATATACATATTACCTCCACCTGCTTTTTCTTCCTTCATATCTATTATTTTCATAACTTCCTTTCTTTCTGCTTAACTATTTACATACAGCCTCGTTAATTCTTTCTTTCCTACATGCATTCTTCTGTATCAATCAATTTAACCACAACTGTCTTTCCTTCATACATATTTATGTCTTATTAGCTTCCTTTTAACAAGTCTTCCTTCTTTTGTACCTGTTTACTTACATTTCTTTTTAGCGGTCTTTCTTCCTATTGACTTATTTACCAATTATTGTCTTTCTTCCTTCCTTTCTACCATTAACCTACTGTATTTACATATACGTCTTCCCTCCTTTTCTCCTACCTTCCTCCCGTCCTTCGTACAATTTACCCATTTACATACACTTGTCTTCCTTCTTTCCTTTCTATTGACCTACACCTTCCTTCTTTCCATTTAACTACTGTATAGAAATAACGTTTTCTTCCTTCCTATTACCTTCACCTTCTTTGCTTCCCTCATTTCTTCCTAACATTTACCTATTTATATACACGTCTTCCTTCTTGCCTATGTTCCTACACCTCCCTTCCTTCCTTCCTTAGATTTACCTATTTACATACACTTGTCTTCCTTCCGATTTACTTCTTCCCTCCTTCTTTCCTTCCTATTTACCTATACCCTTCTTCCCTCCTTCCTTCCTACCAATTACCTATTTATATACACTGGTCTTCCTTCCTTCCTCCCTTCCTATTTACCTATACCTTTCTTCCCTCCTTCCTTCCTATTTACCTATACCTTTCTTCCCTCCTTCCTTCCTATTTACCTATACCTTTCTTCCCTCCTTCCTTCCTACCAATTACTTATTTATATACACTTCCTTCCGTCTTCCTTCCGTCCTATGTTCCTACACCTCCCTTCCTTCCTTCCTTCCTTCCTTGACTATTTACATACACTTGTTTTCCTTCCGATTTACCTACACCTTTCTTCCCTCCCTCCTACCATTTACCTATTTATATACACCGGTCCTTCTACCTTCCTCCCTTCCTTCCTATTTACCTATACCTTTCTTCCCTCCTTCCTTCCTACCAATTACTTATTTATATACACTTGTCTTCCTTCCGTCCTATGTTCCTACACCTCCCTTCCTTCCTTCCTTAGCTATTTACATACACTTGTTTTCCTTCCGATTTACCAATACCTTTCTTCCCTCCCTCCTACCATTTACCTATTTATATACACCGGTCTTTCTCCCTTCCTTCCTATTTACCTATACCTTTCTTCCCTCCTTCCTTCCTAACAATTGCCTATTTATATACACTTGTCTTCCTTCCGTCCTAAGTTCCTACACCTCCCTTCCTTTCTTCTTTAGATTTACCGATTTACATACACGTGTCTTCCTTCCGATTTACCTACACCTTTCTTCCCTCCTTCCTACTATTTACCTATTTATATACACTGGTCGTTCTTCCTTCCTTCCTTCCTTCCTTCCTTCCATTTACCTATTTACATACACTTGTCTTCCTTCCTATTTACCTATACCTTTTTCCCTCCTTCCTTCCTACCAATTACCTATTTATATACACTTGTCTTCCTTCCGTCCTATGCACCTACACCTTCCTTTCTTCCTTCCTTCCTATTTCCACATGCTTTCCTTCATGCCTGTCTTCCAACCGACCTACCTTTTATCTCTACCTGCTTACCATCCTCCCTTTCCCTTCTTCCTTCCCTACTACTTATCAAGTATGCAGTATTTACATACCTTCCTCCCTATCCACCTAAAGTATTTACACACGTTCCTTCCTTCGTTCCTTCACTCACTCAATTCTCTTTGCTGCGCCTGGCGCCTCCCCCGTTGTCCTTTCCAACCGTGCGCTGACTTCCTTTTCCTTCCCATTTACATTTTGGCATGGCTGTCACCTTCCTCACCCTTCATCTCCTTCCATCTCCCCTCAGTAGACCCCCCCCAAACCTGTCCCCATCATTACCGCCTGCTCCCTTTCCTTCTTGTTATAGGAATGGAGCAAGCTCTTTTGTTATGCATTTGTCTCCTCACGTCACGTCTCTCGCCGGCAGTTGTGACCTAGGCAGATGCATTTCCAATTACCGTTTCCCCGCATTCCGCCTTCCCCTCAAACTTTTTGACCTTCTCCACTGGATCATTTTTAAGCATCCTCTCCCGCCAAATCTCCTCCGCACAAGCTTCTGCTGACAAACGGCTCTTTAATCAGATAGGACTGGATCTCCAGCTGGCTCCACTAGCTTACTTCTCAGCGGGGACTTTAACGTCTGCATTCTGTGAGACCACACACACGCACACGCACACTGCACCGACAAAAAAATAAGAAGAAAGTTCAATTTAAATTTAACAACTTATATAAAAACAGTTGCTACAGAAGATGATAAGGGCCAGTGGAGGGAAAAATGAAGCCAGGATGCTAACATTTAGTTCAGAAATCTGACTTTAAAGCCATGATGACTTTATTCTCGGAATTCTGATTTAAATAATATTCTTTCATGCAATAATGAAAAGAAACAACATTGTGAGAATCGATTCATAATTCTGACTTTCAAATGAGACTTCTGACAAGTATGAAGTGGGGATTCTGATTGTTATGATAATTCTGACTTGATTGGATTAATCTTAAGTGAGAATTTAAAGTGAACATTCCGAGAATAGTCAGAATTTTGACTAACGGAATTCAGAGAACAGTCAGAAAATTGTCGGAACTGAGAATTTTCACTCCAACTGATTTGCCTCTAACTCATTCAACCCCAAAGACATTTTAGTACGTTTTTACTGAGTCCAGACATAATTTTCAGAATTTTTATTTTATTTTCATATATTAAGGTAAAGGCATGTTTCACAACTGTTTTTGTATCAATAAATAAACAAACAAACAAATAAATAAATAATCTCTAATGGGGTGTCTGAGTTCATTGAAAGATACGTAAAAATACACCCTTGGGAGTTTATTTGAAAAGAAAAATGTAGTGCTCCTTTCATTGCTATAAAAAGAAAGAAATTAGGAATTTTGAGTCTCTTGAAAAATACGCAAAAGTACATCATTGGGATTGAATGAGTAAATATAAAAAAACAAAGCTCCATTCATAGCATTAAAAAAGCATGAAATTAGAGTTATTGTGTCTTGAAGAATACATGAAAATACTTCTTTGGTGTTGAATGAGTAAATTAAAAAAATATTACTCCATTGATAGCATTTATAAGCGTGGATTTAGAGTTATTGCGTTGCTAAAGAAATACGTAAAAATACGTCTTTGGGATTGAATGAGTACATTTAAAAAATAAGTGCAATATTGAGAGCATTAATAAGGCATGAAATTAGAGTTATTGAGTCTCTAGAAAATAACGTAAAAATACGTCTTTGGGATTGAACGAGTTTGTTTCGGAATGAAAAAAATGTAATGCTCCTTTCACCGCAATAATTATATTATATTGAATGAGTATATCAAAAAAAATATTACTACATTGATAGCATTTATAAGCATGACATTAGAGTTATTGCGTTGCTAAAGAAAAATGTAGAAATACGTCTTTGGGATTGAATGAGTACATTTAAAAAAATAGGGCGATATTGAGAGCATTAATAAGGCATGAAATTAGTTATTGAGTCTCAAGAAAATGACGTAAAAATACGTCTTTAGGATTGAACGAGTTTGTTTCGGAAAAAAAAAATGTAATGCTCCTTTCATCGCAATAATTATATTATATTGAATGAGTAAATTAAAAAAAAATATTACTACATTGATAGCATTTATAAGCATAAAATTGAAGTTGATAAAGAAATACGTACAAATACGTCTTTGGGATTGAATGAGTACATTTATAAAAATAGTGCGATATTGAGAGCATTAATAAGGCATGAAATTAGAGTTATTGAGTCTCTAGAAAATGACGTAAAAATACGTCTTTGGGATGGAACGAGTTTGGTTTGAAAATGAAAAAAAGTAATGCTCTTTTTATCACAATAAAAAAAAAAAACTACAATGAGAGTTTCTGACGAGCGCAGAAACCCTGTCAAATTTCCCAACTCCGAAACCGAAGCGGCCGCAAATGTCAAGGCCGTACAAAAAGCGTACGTACGCGCGGCGGCGCGGGCAGGAAAGGCAACAAACGCAATCCCGCAATTACAGGAATTGATTAAAAAGCAAAAACGGGCTGAGCCTATTACCAAAACAAATGTCAGGCAGCCAATCGCGAGCCGGACGAAGACTAAGACGAAGCGGCCGCCGGCTGCCCTGTGGACTCCCGGCCCATATGTGACGGTCACCACGACGTTGACGCTTTATAATCCCCGCGCCGCGGCGACGTATATTTTGAATGTCATCAAAATGCCACCGTGCCAGACGATTCATCATTTAGAGGACAGGTCATTTTGGTCAAGGGGCAAAAAAAAAAAAAAAAATAACAGCCTGAAATATTATTACACGGCAACTACATTGATTTAAAACCCGTAAATGAGAAATGGCGCCGACTGCGGAGAAAAAAAAAAGCAAATAGAACCCGGCTGTCCCGTCAGTCATTGTCAAACGGCGGGTGCGCAATAAGGGGCGGGTTTAGGAGTAAATACCAGTGGCCTGGAATCATCCGACTCCATCTCAACTCAGATTAGAACTTTCATCTTTTATTTTTTTTTTTCCCCAGAGTCCCGCTTCTTCAAAATCCCCCAATGGATTTGATAAAGCAGAAGGCGAAATGTATCGCCAATCCTCCGTGATGAGTAATCTTGGCGAGCGCGCGTCGGAATTCACAATACCAGGAGATGCTTCACGGTGAATTAACTCATTCGATGCCAAGGACGTGTTTTCGCGTCAGAAAGAATTAAATCGATACTTGAGTACATTAAGGATTTTTTATTTCCAGATACTTAAGTATTTAAATCGATACTTAAGTATCAGGAGACACATACCAGGAGATACTTCACGGTGCATTAACTCATTCGATGCCAGGGACGTGTTTTCACGTTTTTTTAATTGTTCGAGCATTCAATCCCAGACAGAATTAAATCGATACTTAAGTACATTAAGGATATTTATTTCCAGATATTTAAGTATTTACATCGATACTTAAGTATCCGGAGACACATACCAATACCGATACTTCACGGTGCATTAACTCATTCGATGCCAGGGACGTGTTTTCACGTTTTTTAATTTTTCGAGCATTCAATCTCAGACCAAATTAAATCGATACTTAAGTACAATAAGGATATTTATTTCCAGATATTTAAGTATTTACATCGATACTTAAGTATCCGGAGACACATACCGGGAGATACTTCATGGTGCATTAACTCATTCGATGCCAGGGACGTGTTTTCACGTTTTTTTAATTGTTCGAGCATTCAATCCCAGACAGAATTAAATCGATACTTAAGTACATTGAGAATATTTATTTCCAGATACTCAAGTATTTAAATCAATACTTAAGTATTTAAATCGATACTTAAATATTGAATTTCTGGACTCTTAAAAAAAACGTAAAAATACGTACGAGTTAAAGAATTTTAACTCACTATGGCACTTAATCACCCAAAGAAATTGGCTATTTAGTTCTTAAGTACCAAAGGTAATCAATTAGTTTTAGTCCTTAGTTACATAAACATAATTGATGACGTAATTCATTTAGTATCAGCTGTTTTTGGAGACTCCTTGAATAAAATTGAAATAAATGTTAAGAAGTACCTGGCATTGAATGTCCAGTCTCTTAAAAAAAACAACAACATAAAATTACGTTTTTGGGATTGAATGAGTTTAGAACCTGGGGTTGAATGTCCTGATGTATAAAAAAAAAAAAAATATATATATATATATATATATATATATATATATATATATATATATATATATATATATATATATATATATATATATATATATATACTGGACTGCTAAAAAAAACGTAAAAATACGTCTTTGGCATCGAATGGGTTAAGCGGCGCTCGATGAGATCCATGGACTATTTAGTCGACTTGATTTCTCATCATTTGGATGAGCGCAAATCGTTTGTGAAGTTAAAATGTTTGTAATTCAAACAAAAAAAAAAATATACATGAAAGCGCTTTCAAGTTGAGACGGCTTAAAGCGTTGCTTTGTGTTTTTCGGGAACAAGGAAGCGGACGAGGATGCCTTCTAATCTCATTTTTTTGGATTGCATCACGTCAAAGAGGAAACAGCTCAAAGAAATCTTTTTCATCTTTTTTTTTTTTTTTTGTTCTATTGTCGCGAGGGCGATGAAGAGCCGCGGGGCGATTGAACGCGCCGGGTGGGGGAACCTTCCAAAACAGAAGCGCTAAAAGCATCCACACATTGGACGTGCGCATGATCATTTTAATCATCCTCTCAAACGAGAAAAATGTGCGGAAATGTTAACTCTCGCTTCATTATACAGCGGTACATCTATTTATAAAATTATTTTTTTTTCCGGAAGTAAGTTCATAACATGAAATTTTCACAAGTAGAGCCGCTTTTTACATGGAAATAGCCTAATCCGTTCCAAGCCCCCCAAAATGCTATTAAAATGAATAATTTTAATACATTATAAAAATGCATCAAAATGATAACATATTAGTGTATAATAATCAAAATATATCATGTAAAGAATAATAAAAAAATAACACTCCTAAACCATTTAAATGAATCATATTAATTATAGCAGTTGACGATATAAATGCAGTTCACTTGTTTGCCTTGAGATGGTGCTGGTGTAATGGTGAAGAGTGCAGAGAGACACATTTTTAGGACGTTTAATTTGTACGTTATTTTGCCAGGAATCAAGTCCACAGGAGCGATAACATTTATTTTTGGATTATTTTGAGCAAGTAAGTTTACTTAAGTTTAGTTTGGGGTCATGCGAAGTGCTTCCTGTGTGATGTCATTGCTCGTGCTCACGAAGCGTTACCAACGCAAACGTCAGGCGCGACAACCCAAAGAGGTATGTTACATAAGAGTTTTTGGGAGAAAAAAAAAATTAGTCTTCGGGTATGCCCCAAATAGAGGGCATGGCTCAAGTCTGGAAAAAAAACAAAAAGACTCTACAACATATCTCGTGCATGTTGATGCTCTGGGAGCAATGGTGGAGGAAGGGGGGGGCTAAGACGTAGCCTTGCTGGCAGCGTCCAAGTTCGGCTTTTGTCCAAATCCTTCCTATGAAGAATCTCATTATAATTTCTTGCCATTGTTGGTGTTTGCCAGTTCAAAAAAAACAAAACAAAACAAAAAAAATACAATTTTCCTCACGTGAAAAAAAAAAAAGATTACGATGAAATATATTTTACTTTGAAAGGTTTTGAGGCCCCTATCTGAGTTGTACACAAGTTTTAGCGGGACCCACTCCATTCCCAATTACACACACTCGACGAGCGCAAGTAATGGACGCATTAAGACATATTTCTTGTTTAGGAGAGTGTTTTATGCTCACTTGCACCTGGCAAGTAAGCACTCACAATGAAAGATGAACCCAAAAAGGAGACGAGGAGGGAAAGTGTGGCCTTATTTCACTTTTAGAAGGACTGCCGATGGAAAATAAATTCGAGATGTATGCATGCAAGAAAGAGGACATCTTATCTCCGAGATCATCGGCCGAAAGGAAATTTTTCATGCGTTAGCTTGATTGGATTTGCTGATGCTGCTGATTTTATTTTATCCGTGTATGTGTTCATTTTATGCATTCGAAATAAGACACATTTGTATATGAATTAAAGCATTAAAGCATTAAAAGAAGACACTAGGGAGCTGAAATTCCACCCAGATGGTGTCAAAATGTCAAAGATTGGGAGGGGAAAAAAACGGCCAACTGTTCCAATTAATGTGCTCTTGATTTGGAAGGAACGGTAACAGTAACAGAAGTAAAAGGTGATGGAAACATTTTTAAATGGTAATTTAGGGTTATGATGTGAAAATAAAGTTAGAATTTTAATGTAGGATTTCAAACATTTAAAGTAGAGTGTTTCTCAAATATTTTTGCAAAACTGCTGCGGTGACTATAAATCAGATCATTATCGATTAAAAAAACGTATAAAGATACCTAAAATTTCAAGATAAACAAAAGATAAACTTATATTTTTTGTTATAAAGTGGAAAAAAAGCTTAATATGCATCAAAGTGCCTGACATAAAAAATACGTCAATCTAGAAACATTTTTGACCAAATTTGCAAACAAAAAAATGCATTAAATAAATTTAAATTGATCTGGAACATTAACACCAATATCTTAAATATAACTCGGAGAAAAGGGTACAAAACATTTTTTTCTAGCTCACATTAATCATTAATGTAATTTGGAAAAAAAAACAAGTGTTTGACTTTGACAATGAGAACGTTATTGCACCACCTGGTGTTTTAGATTTGCAATTACACCACACTAAACAAAAGCAATGCTCCGTGCACCACTGTTTAAAAAGGACTGTTAGTAAATTAAAAAAAAATAATAATAAATATACATAATGATATAATATATGATGATATAATACAAAAATATGTAAAATATAAAAATAATTAGTTTATCATTACTATAACGTATTATTAGCTTATAGTGAATCTGAAAAAAGTTTAAAATGCATCAAATTGTACATCCTTATTCAAACTAGGAACATTTTTTTTCCTGTGAACATTAAGACGCCGCAGGCCTCTTATGAATAAACAGCGGACCACAAAGGGCCCCCCGAGCCGCAGTTTGGACACCGCCGCTGTTGCGCATCTCTGTCCTGCTGCAATGTCAGCTTGGCATCTTTGTTTTGAAACATTTTGTGCATTTGAGTCAAAGTGAGGAGCGCACGCGAGGCATTCACAGGCAGCCCATAGCGTACGGAAACAGATGCTCGATTATCAGGTGGGGGGGGGGGGGGGGGGGGGGGGGGGGTTAATACGGGCAGCCAACAAACAGAAAAGGCGAAGAAGGATGAGGCCATGAAAATGAGTGATGGGAGCGCAAATGGCGGCTTCGCCGCGGCGAGCAAAGAGAAGGGAGGCCGGGGACAATGCTGACAGCTCACCTGTCCGGCGTTGTCTCCGCAGGCGTCTTGATTTGCAACTTCTCAGCGGGACGCTTGTCTGGGCTGCCTGCAAAACAGGAGCAGGTGTCACAAAACTCTGTTTTGCATCCGTAATTATCCGCACGCCGTGAGCTCATAACAACTGTCAACAGCCAGCTTGGAGCGCTGCAGCCACGTGATGACATCATAATACATACAGTAGTACATTCATAAGTTTTTGTCAAACATTGTCCTGATGTCCTCTAATGACAGCAGCAGACATTTTTCTCTTAATCTGAGACTTTTTGGTTCCCGAATGCTAGCTTGGAATCATTGGCTTACATAGAGTTGGAAATTTTATATTATTTCTCCTCCTCAGAGTTCATCTATTAATTTGTGTCCACTCTAGTGGACACTCTTTTGGTCTTCATTTTTCGACACGTTAGAACTCCTAAGTCATCGAGAGGTCATCTTGGACTTTCCGATGATGTCTCGTGTGTTTGGTTCGGATGTATTGGACTTTGCTGTCTTGTTGAGACAAAATGGACACATCAGTGGACATAAATGAGTAGGCTGGTTTTCACAAGCATAGAAAATGGAAATGTCAAATGTGTCTTCCTCTTGGTCTTTTTTTGAGGCCTACATGGGTGCCCATTCTCATAGACATCAAACAAAACATTCTACTGAGAGCTAGGTTATTAATTTGTGTCCACTGTTGTGGACATTCAGACATGGTCTTTATCTTTTGTCACATTAGCGCTATCCCACATCCTAGTGTGCTAACTCGAAGCCAATATGGCCTTTCCGATGATCCCTTATATGTTTGGGTGGAATTCAATTAAATTTGGTGTCTTGCTGAGAGAAATTGGACACAACTGTGGACACAGT
Organism: Hippichthys cyanospilos; assembly: GCF_059441005.1. NCBI lineage: Eukaryota > Metazoa > Chordata > Actinopteri > Syngnathiformes > Syngnathidae > Hippichthys > Hippichthys cyanospilos. The sequence goes on along the minus strand of NC_142378.1, from coordinate 4,137,550 downwards.
GAACAGGTTAGCTCTCACGAGCATAGAAAATGTAAATGTCAAATGTTTCATTTTACACTTTGAGTATTTTTTTCCATCCCTACGTTGGCGCTCATTCTTTCAAAATATTGAAACAGGGATACCACAGAGTATACGTACCCTCCTGAGAGCCAGGCTATTAATTTGTGTCCACTCTAGTGGACATTCATACACGGTCTTTAGCTTTTGACACATTAGCGCTACACTGCTAGTCCTAGTGTGCTCACTAGAAGACAGCCTGACCTTTACGATGATGTCTCCTGTGTTTGGTTGAGATTTAATTAACTTTGCTCTCTTGTTGAGACCAAATGGACACAAAAGTGGACACAAATGAGTGTAAACTCAAGATGTGTCTTTATGCACAATAGAGTCTTTGCTGAGAACTACGTTGGCTCTCATTTTCCTTTGAAACAACCATAGCAAAGTATACCTCCTGAGATCCAGCCTATTTGTGTCCACTCTGGTGGACATTCATTTTTTGTCTCTATCTTTTGACTCAATCAAGCTACTCTACGAAGTCCTAGTGTCCACAATAACGGACACCATGGCCTCTCCATTGATGTATCATGTGTTTGAGTGGGACGCAATTCACTTTGCTGTCTTGCTGAGACAAAGTGGACACAACAGTGGACATAACTGAATCTGCTTGATTTAGGAGGATTGTTAGAGACAGAGCAAGAGAGAAAGAAAGATTTTATTATGACCAATAGATTTAAGCGTGCTTGTTCAAGTACATTCCACTTCAGCCCTAATTAGTTGGAAGCAGGAACCATGAAATTGGGATCTGAAATTGGCGAAAGGAAACATTTATTTATTACAAACCAATATACAGTTTAAATTGTAAATTAATAACGGGACGCCGTCTGGACAACATAAATTCGAATTGTTGGCTTTATGAAATACCCTAAGCTGCAAAAGTATTGGAAGGGATAGGCCATTATTTCTACTTAGAAGGTTGATTAAAAAAAAAGATAAATTAATAATTAAACATAACATATGTAATCACATGTAATATTTTTAAAACTCCTTTTAAGCACAGCTATTGATTTTGGTCTTTTCAGTTCTACTTCATAATCGCTCCATAAATTGATACCGTGACCATTTTACACACATTTCGCCAGTGAATTGCCCCCTGGTGGCGAGTAAAAAAAACTGCGACCAAGTCGCATTGCACTGTAAGCCACAGGGCTCAAATCATAAGAAAAAAAGATGCGAAGTAGGCCGAAATTTACGGTACTTCTCCCCCATCGTCTACTGTGAAAATAGTTGTCGTCACCGTTCCAATACTTTTGAAGAGGCGCCTATATGTTCCTGCCTGTTTACTATTTAGTCAGGCGTAGCAAAAAAAAAAAAATCAATCAAAAATGTCAATATAACGACTGGAAACGCCGTAATTAACTTGGATTAGAAGCACACAATAATTGATTTGGAATCTTTACTTTGAATCAATTGAAGCCCCGCCTCCTTGTGGGAGCATGACTCTGACGGTTCTGTGTCACGTTCCTGAGACTTCTTCCCTAACGACATTACATTTGACGGCGCCCTTTTCAAGTGACGACCTCGCACGCGCCACTCTTGGCATTCAGTATTTAGTTTGACGTGTAAGATCTGAAACATATCACATCTAATCAAAAATAGAGGCGGAATTCAGGAAGTGAGCTGTATTTATTTTTCTTGGGGGGGGGGGGGGGGGGGGGGGGTGACTCTGCAATGAAAGTCCACTGTGGGGAGCTGTGTCTCTGTCAGTGGCTGCTCTTTGTTTTTCCAGATTTTCATTTCTTCTATCTTTTCTTACTTTTCTTTATTTGGCTTTGCTTTCTCTCAGCCGCGGTCGTTAATGTTAAAAGCTCAATAATGCTCTGTGACCTTAGTGTTTTACAGCTGCGGAGCTGCGGATAGGCGTTTGTGATTCCGCAACGGTGAGACGTGGGGGTAATATGTGAAAGGGAATGGGGGGGGAAAGGGGCGCAGGCGGTCTCTGTTCAGCCGAACGTGAGTCCTTGGACATGTCAATGGTTAACATGCTAAACATTAAGGCCCGACAGCTGGGATTTTTGTTTTTTAGGACAATGCATATTTTTGGCGAAAAAATATAGGAGTTACCGACTGATCTGCTGATGATTTTTAAAAATTTTACTGAATAAAATAGCATTTGTTTCCTCCCAATGTATTTTACTGGTGTAGATTGTATGCAGATTTTTCAGTATTCTTTGCAAAATAGTTCCCTGCCAAAAATTACATTTGTTTGCCTTGTTATATATATATATATATATATATATATATATATATATATATGAGAAGGATCCAGATGGGCTGTGAATCTCTCTCTCTCTCTCTCTCTCTCTCTCTCTCTCTCTCTCTCTCTCTCTCTCTCTCTCTCTCTCTCTCTCTCTCTATATATATATATATATATATATATATATATATATATATATATATATATATATATATATATATATATATATATATATATATATATATATATATATGTACACACACAAACATCCAATAAGGAGAAGGAGCCAGATGGGCTGTCATGGAAAGACACAAGGCCCTGTATGCTGTCCCATTGCAAAAAAAACCCCCAAAAAAACCTTTTGTAGTTTTACTATAGTTAAGACAAACTCTTGAATCTTGAAATTGAAGGATGTATATATAGACATATGTACATGTACCCCAATAAGGATAACTTATCCATCAAAAAAACTGCACAAGAAGCTGAAAAACAAACAAACATAAAAACAGGAGGTTTTTAAAAGGTATGATCAACACCCGCCAAAAGAATGCATTTTTTATGCTTGTTTGATTTTTCCATTGAAGGTGCAGATTAAGTGTAATTATCCTGATTAGTGATCTATAATTGATGCCGCTATTTATTTGTGACCAATTACCTAATGACTGCAGCTGTACCGGCGTTGGAAAAGTGTCATTAGGCAACTATTTATCTAATGCTAGCACGCCGTTACTCTAATCATCGGCGTGGCATGTCGTTAATGTGAGGACGAGCATTTCGTCTTATTCATCATCCGCATGGCACCATCAAAAAAAAAAAAAAAAAAAAAAAAAAAGCTGAGGCTGCATGAAAGAAACTCATTACATTAGTGGAACATGAAAAATAAAATCTATCTCAAGATCATCACTCCAACATATGTGAAGATTGTTTACATCCCCGAACAACAGTAAAGCAAACACTGCGAACACTTAATATGACATTGACCTAAAAGGATCAACACTAACTGGAGAAAAAACCTTGAGCTGAGCATGCGAGTCGTGGATGAAAGCAGGCTATGACCGCTTAATTAAAAAAAAAAAAAAAGCTGAAAAAAACCCATTTGCATTAAAAAAAATTGTAATAATTTTGGGCTGAAAGCATCTTCGTCTGTGTCCAATGTCGTGGACATTTGTTTTTGGTTTATATTTTCTGACTCACTAGTGACACCCAACTAAGTCCTAGTGTCCTCAGTCGTGGACCTCATGATCTTTCCGATGATGTGTTATGTTTTGAGGCAAATGGACACAACAGTCAGAAAAAAAAAAATACTCATACTAATACACCCATCGGTAGAGGTGGCCATTTTACAAATTTTTCTGGGTCCATCACCCAGCATTTGTCATCATCAGTCCGCCATTTTTTTTCAAGCTGAACCCAACTGTAATCGTCAGTGTGTTTGGATTATTTTATCGGTGTTTCCGTCGACACTTTTTCATCGCGTGGCGAGCATTTTACAAAGTTATGTCGGATCGTTGTTCATCAGCTCACTTGTCCGTATAGAATCACATTTGCCGGTGAGTGACGTGAAAAAAAAAAAAACACTTCCACTTCATTCTTAGTTCGTCTTTTGGCAAAAACGGAATCCGTCAGCGATGGACCAAAAACGTCCTCCAATCCCCAATGAAATACCCACCGCTCTGTACAATTTACGGTCAAAATCCCAATTTCTGTCAATTTTTAGTTCGTTTTGTTTAGATTCCTCATCGTTCGTAAAACAAGCGTCGGTAAATGACGTAAAATGACGGTCGACGAAATACCCAACCTCTGACGGTAAATGATCAATACGGTGACGGACAGACCTACACTTTCTATCAACGCAATTTTGTATTTTTTTCGGTATATCGTCGTTTAATCGGCGAAACGAGTCCATCCGTGACGGACCAAGAGAAAGTCCGACTTTCCCTGACGAAATACTCCTGTCAGTGAGTGACGAACCCAACGACCCGCTTTCCATCACTTGTTATTTCGTCTTTTCTTATTAGGTTTCTTCATAGGTAGGCCGTCGACGAATACAGTGACGGATGAAAATCCGTTTTTTGTCACGGCTTGGTTTTTCGTTTTTTTTTAGGTTTCTCGTCCCTTGTCGGAAAAACCGATGGCGATCCTTCCTTCTGCCGGTGAGCGATAAATACGACGACGGATAAAAACCTGCTTTTTGTCACTTGTTGTTGTCTTTTTATTTTTATTTTTTTTTAGTCACTCAGGGGGGAAACGACCTTCCGTCAGTGACGGTCAAACAGATATCCCGTCGACGCCCGATGAAATTTCCACCTCTGCCGGTGAGCGACAAATACGAAAACAGATGAAAACGAGCATCCGTTGATGACGGAAGGACGTATAGTGAACGCCCACCTTTACCGCTGTAAGTCACTGCTTGTTTTGTCTTTTACTTATAATGTTTGTCCTTCGATCCCCGATGAATGCGCACCTCTGCCGCAGAGTAACAAATACAATGATGGATGAAAACCCGCTTTCTGTCGATGCTTAGTTGGCCTTTTTCTTTTTTCATCATTCGTCAAGCATCTGTCAGTGATGGACCCGCATATTGTCCGTCAGAAGTGATGGACTGTCCACCTCTGTCCATAGGCGCTAATTTAGGAACTTGCCTGACTCCTTCTATAATAATTGCTGATCCGTTGGGTGCGCCCGGACTATCACCTTATGTAATCGCAAAGAAATACTGAAAACCGTTGAAAATTTATAAAAAATGTCTTCTCTAAACAGAGAAGGTGATTGTGCGTGCATGCGCACCAAATTCATTCCTGGGGGAACCCAGTGCTGCTCTTGCCTCTGTGCCTCGAAAAATAATGAGCTTGATACTGTGAACTGAAACATTTTCAACAAAAATTCAGTATACTGATTTGGGGGATTATGAAAAGAAAATAGACTACTGGATTAGATCTTTTCCACAACATTATGAAACAGAAGCTCCAGTTTTCATTTGGTTGTTATTGTGTACCGTATTTTTCGGACTATAAGCCGCACCCTTTTTCTCATGATTTGAGCCCTGTGGCTGATAGTCCAGTGTGGCTTTTCTGCAGGTTTTTTTGTGAATCTGTTCATTGTGTAAATTTATGGAACAATTAAGAAATATATTGATATATTGATAGCTATACGATTGTATATGATTTATGTGCTGTTCTCTAAAATAATTAAAACAAAGAGATAGACAAAAAAAGACGCTATGCAAATATTGATTTTGAAGTGCTAATTAAATCTGCAGTATTCTGTCGTGTTATGTTGAAAAAGTTCATCATTCCATCCATTTTCTAGAAATATGTTGGTGCTAAACCTGCAAGAATGTTCAGTCTGTTGAAAATAGGATGTTGCTTTAACAGGGCAATGAAAATAAAAGCTTGAAATAAATATAAAAACTCAAAAAAACCATATAGCATCTTTCTACATAAATAACTTGTTACAACCTGTAGCTTTTTTTTTTACTTTAATTTTGCTTCTGTGGCTTATCGGTGTGGCTTATAGTGCCTAACCCTAACCCCAGGGCATAGTGTCTTTCCATGACAGCCCATCTGGCTCCTTCTCCTTATTATACACACATACATACATATATATATATATATATATATATATATATATATATATATATATATATATATATATATGGATTCAGAGTTCAAACCCAGCTGTCTCCAGCCTTCCTGTATGGAGTTTGCATGTTCTTCCCTTGCCTGATAAGCTAATGCAATGCGGGAATCGGTGGTACAAAAAGTGCATTCGCGAATGTCGTTCCAATGTCAAGGGTCTGACGAGCCATTTGACTAATGGAAAAGCGGTTTGGCGTTTTTGAAGAAGAATCTTCTTCTATGAATTGATGCTTGACAGATGACCTATTTGCAGCTGACAACGGGGACGCTATTAGGAACATCCTCTCCGTCCGGCTAGCTCTTCAACTAAGAGCAGTTGCGATATGCTCGCATTCATCTTACATGCCAGCGTGTCCTTCCCACAATGCACTGCTCTAGGTTACAACTAATTTATACCTTTTGTTTTTCTGGCGGAGAAGCTTTAATTCCTTCGATAGCCGGCTTTGCTATCAAGTTGGGCGTCCCACCCAAACAACCAACCGGAATAATTCGTCAGGATTGGGAAGAGAATGAACCTCAGCGGGGGAAAAACAAACAATCATGTTTTGTCGGATTGAACTGGATTGGCCGGCTTTGCTTTGGACCGCGTTGGCCGCAAACAAAACACACACACACGTTGCAAGCCTTATCCTGTTAGTGAGCTTGCACACATAAGAGGAAAAACCCAATTACATGTTTCCATCAACACATGTTCTAGGAAAAGCTGGGACTCATGTTTATGAATAGGCTGGCTTGACTTGTGTTTATTGGTTCTTTTGTGGCAAATGATGTGAAAGTACACGGGCCAACATTTACGTCTCGGGGAACTGCCAAAATCAAATCAAATCGATGAATGTGAAAAGTGTAATAAATATAAAGGGATTTTTTTTTTCAATATGAGCGCTGCCAATCGACAAAATTTGATGATCGAATTGACCGACAAAAATTTTAATCATCGAGTTATGATGATCAATTTATAATTTATTTCACCTGAAATAATCCAAATCTTCAGATTTTATCCTCTCAGTTGCAATTCATTTCGGACATCTGTCAAGAAAGCAGAGTGATTATCTCATCTTTAATCAAAAGATTACATTTGCAAATGCCTGCTTTTATTTTGAAAAGCAATGAGCGAACTAGGGACACAAACAATTTCTAAATGTTTTGTGAGCACAATATCTATCCCTCTTGTGTGAACTTCCTGAATTATTACTTTTTAAAAGTTTTAATATATATAATATATTATATTTTAATATATATGATATGATATGATATAATATCATACACAAACACACACACACATACACATATATATATATATATATATATATATATATATATATATATATATATATATATATATATATATATATATATATATATTAGGGCTGTCACCATCAATTTAATATACAATAGAATACACACACACACACACACACACACACACACACACACACACACACACACACACATATATATATATATACATATATATATATATATATATATATATATATATATATATATATATACACAATTTTTGATGATCTAAAATCTTGCATTTCGTTTTGTGTAAATATTTCTTCAGTTTATGTTTAGATGAATATTATTGTATATATATGCATTTGTTGACACGTTTATTAATAATTTTATCAGTTCCGGTCCTCCAAATCATGAGTCATTTGGGTCGCGAGACAGAAAGGGCTCAGCATTTCTCCCCGATAATCACTTTGGAAAACAGTGCATGCATGATTGACAGAGCTTGTTAAGAGGGCTCTTATTTTTCCAATCAGCAAAGTAATTAAAAATGGGCCTCATGGGCTCCCCCATGTAATCTGGTCACAGCAGTTAGATGGCCTACCGATAAGCGGCGAGTGATTTGCTCAACTCCCCAGAAAATGGTGGCCTGACATTTTCCCTTCTCTCTTCATTCGTGATAGTCTGCTTGATAATATTTACAGTTCAATGATTTGCAGGAATCGGCAATGCAAACAAGGCTGAAATAAGCGCTTTGGGGTCCGAGGGTGATAAACGATTCGGATTTTGTTTGCGGGTTTACCCTTGTGCGGTATTTTGATCGTTTTGGGGGTATTTTCTTCCACGTCATTCTAGCCAAGGGATGCACACTAAGCCGTGGCGTCATTTTGAACTTTTATCTAATGTCGCCATCTGGGTGAAATTTCAGCTCCCTACTGTTTTTTTTCAATGCTTTCCCTTTGATGTAAAGATAAAAAGATTGGACAAAAATGTTCCAAATAGAAATAATAATGTAAAATAATTATAATTATTATATGTTTTGAGGATTGAATGAGTTAAAGGGTAAGTTAATTTTGAACTTTTATCTAATTTGCCATCTGGGTGAAATTTCAGCTCCCTAGTGTTTTCTTTCAATGCTTTTCTTTGATGTAAAGATAAAAAGATTGGACAAAAATACTGCACAATTGTTTGAAAAAATGTATCAAATAGAACTAATAATGTAAAATAATTATGATTATATGTTTGGGGGATTGAATGAGTTAAAGGGTAAGTTAATTTTGAACTTTTATCTAATTTGCCATCTGGGTGAAATTTCAGTTCCCTAGTGTTTTTTTCCATGCTTTCCCTTTGATGTTAAGATCAACCGATTGGACAAAAATACTGCACAATGGTTTGAAAAAATGTACCAAATAGAAATAACACTATAAAATAATTATATGATTCAATGTTTTGGGGATTGAATGAGTTAAAGGGTAAGTTAACGCCAAAAAAGGTTCTGTAAAAAAAAAAAATCAATTCCGTGTGCAAACATAAATAGAAACACGTTTTGATTCCTCATAGGACGGCCATTTCTTCACTTGTGGATGGAAAAACGACATCACAGTTGTTCAGCGTTCATGTGACAGCCAATCAGGGCTCACCGTGTGATTTTCGCAAGCTGAGATGTGATTGGTCGTTACTTGAGCCCAGAAAACTATGATGTCATCTTCCGTCGACCGCAAGTGGCGAAAAATGCCGCCCTCTGATACAGCTAAAATTGTGCAGTTTCTGCATTTTTTTTTAAATCAAATTTTAAATGATTATTACCGTAATTCCCCAAATATAGGACGCACCCTTAATTTTGGAGTCAAATTTTGGTCTTTTCAATCTTACCATGTATAGGACACACAAACAGTTTGGTGGCAATCTAAAAACCATAGCAAAACAAAATACCGTAATTCCCCAAATGTAAGACACACCCGCGTAAAAGACGCACCCTTACATTTTCTATGCTATTGTGTAGAAGACGCACCAACACGTATGTAAAAACCTGCCATTTTTTAGCTGCATATATATTATAGAATTAAAAACAGAATACTGTAATTCCCCAACTATAGGACACACCCGTGTACAAGACACACCCTTAATCTTGGGGTAAATATTCGGGTATTTTCTATGTTACCGTGTATAAGCCGCACCTACAGTTTGGCAACAGTGTAAAAACTATAGCAAAGTAGAATACCGTAATCCCCCAAATATAAGACGCACCTCTGTATAAGACGCACCCTTAATTTTGGGGTAAAACTGTGGTATTTTTTATGTTACTGTGTATAAGACGCACCAACAGTTTGTTGACTAACTAATGTGAAAACTATAGCTAAACAGAATACATCAAATCTTTGTAAATTCCGTGTATTTTCTTGTGTTCATATTCGTAATTTATAGATTTTTTGCGGGTTAAGTGTGTATCCGATTTCCCACATTGTGAGCAGTCAGTGAACGCCTCACCGTTGCAACGTTGAATGCGCTCGAATCAGTTTTCCTTTTCCTAGCGGCGCACTTGCTTGTACACTCACTAGCAGAGGTCACGTTTTATTTTGAAGTAAGAAGTGACCTGTTCGTTTAAAAAAAAACAACAACAAAAATTTTTACTATTATTCTGAGCGCTGTTCAAGCAAAGCGGAAAGGTCTCATAGTCCAACTTGTGTTTGCAGCAGTGAACCAACAACAAAGATCTCTCACGGAAAAAAAAAAAAAAGAAAGCCTTGCAGCGCTCCACAGTAAAACATTTCTCTCCCTCTATGTTTCACGAAAAAAACAAACAACAAATACCCATAAAAGAAGGCCACAAAGCAAAAAGTGGTTTTGCTGTGTACTTAATATGGCGACTATCAATGTTAACTCGTCTTTTTATTTCACAGTGGTGGGGGAGTTAGAATGACAAACGTGTTTTCATCTTGGTTGCCCTCAGGCAAGCCGCTTATGATGAAACTACATGAATATACTGTACCATCGATGGGGAAGTGTCAGTGCACAAAAAAAAAAAAAAAAAATCCCAGTAAGGTGCACAGGCAAGGGACAAATGGAATATATGTGTTTTAAATAGAACAAAAGCTTCTTAAAGCTTTATTTTTCAGGAAATTTATAGCTAATGTTGAAAAAAAATGTTTTTAGGTTACCCCATTTTTCTAAACACAATGTTTATAAAAGGGATCACTATAACATAATTTAGCTCAACACAATTTATTCACGTTCAACTTAATTTGCTCTTAATTTGAAAAGACAACTGAATTGTTCCTGTCTCGGTTATGGAAAGAATTCAAATTGAGGCACACAACGTTTGGCTAAAGGGTCACTATAACACAATTTAGCATGAAGTGGCTACATGTTCATATTAATTTGCTCTTAATTTGAAAAGACAACCAAATTTATATATATATATATATATATATATATATATATATATATATATATATATATATATATATATATATATATATATGTACAATTTTTATGTGATGTTATTTAATGTTGCTGTGAACTTTTATAGCAGTGATGAAAGTGGCAATAACAGAACCGTATGACGTTAATGCCATGGCGAAGGAAGAGATGGAAAACATGTTAAAAGAGCGAAATTCTTTCAGATGCATCACAGGCAGAGTGTAATGACCCCGTATATCTTCAGGGCACTGAGAAATACACTGTACAGCCGTAATGTGATATTTCCCATTTTGCCGTATGCATCGGGATCATATTTCATCCGAGACGTCTGGCGACCAGTCAATTCCCCGAGGCCCGAGTTTGCATGATGGAGGACGGGCGACGACGCACGTTTACCTACTTGGCAGTATAGAACCCCGGCACAAAAAAATATCAGACTTGCCTTTATCTCTTGAGGATGTACGACGATTCCAAATCTTCATTGGCTGGTGTAACAATCGCTTTGCTTTGGTGCCCTGCGCAGAAAAAAAAAAAAAAATGACAATGTTTTATCTACCACACTTAGGGCCAATAGTAATTCGCAAACTGATGTCCTGGGGAGAATTTTTAATAACAGTTTTTTTTTTCTCTCTCATTTCAACGGGCCGCGTAGTGAAAACAGTGAGATGAATAAGCGCTCCCCGCATGCTTTCTGGGTCATTCTGGTTAATAGGGTGCAAAATAGTCACTGGGGGACTTCCATAAAGTTCCAGGGGGCAGCCGAGAAAGTTTACATTTTATCCCTCTCAAAAACAGATGGTTCCATTATACCAGCAGAGAGAGACACTAGACAGTATAATCCAAGGGTCCTTTCCATCTCTGGATCATATGTGTTTATGTTCACATTTATTTGAATAACATTGCACACTGAACTGCCACATATTTTCCACCACTTGCATATTGCATTGTGCATGCATAATGCATATTACACACCCGCACACACACATACTGCATACTGATTTTTGGGACATATATATATATATATATATATATATATATATATAGGTTTAAATGTATGTATATGTATGTCCATACATACACATGTATGTATACATACTTGACATTTACATATTTCTTTATACATGTATATATACATATATATACTTTGTACATATATGTATATACACACAGTTACACATGTATGTATTGTTACTCATATATTCACAGGTACATTTACATACTAATACACATGTATGTATATATTAGTACTGTATATATATGGTGTGTATACATGCTATTTATAAGTAAATTATATTCTACTCAATCTTTCATACATACATATATACACATACACATATAAGTATACAAAAACGTATATAAACATACGTTACATTTACATATTTGTCCATACATGTACATATCTACACTAATATATATATATATATATATATATAATTATATATTTATACAAATATTTTTATATACACATATTACATACATATATATACACATATACATACATATATACACACATATATACACATACTGTATATTATATATATATATATATATATATATATATATATATATATATATATATATATATATATATATATATATATATATATATATAAAATTAAATAAACAGACATATACGTACTGTACATAATAACAAATCTACACGACGCACACATACACATACACGTATATAAAAACACTTGCATACAGTATACTGCATGAAAACAATGGTATTGCATTAACATTTATGATAAAAATATTCAAAAAGCAAAACATTCCAAACAAGTCAGCTGTCACTGACGCGTCTTGCGGAGGACAGGGACGTCAACTTTACCAAAAAGTAGTGGCATTAAAAATAATAGCAATGCCTCCACTTAAAAGAGATGATGCGGCGACTACTTTTCTCTCTTGGTATTTGACATGTTTTGGATCCTCGCTGATGCATTTAAATGCTGCTCACTTTATACGCGTCACTCATTTCGTCCGCTGACAAGTTTCTCCCCGAGGCGAGACTGATTCTTGTGCGCGTCAAGTGCTTGGCGGGTGGAAGGAAGGTCCTCGGGACCGTGACAAAAAGATCATCAAAAACACTCACGACCCATCGCGGCTAAGGAGTACTCAGAGAGCAAACCAATTAGCGTCCGTGCGACATCCGGCGCTAATTAGCCAGCTAGCCAATTGGCGGTCATTAATGGCGGGTATGGGGGAGGTAATAATAAAATGTGGGCGGTTCCTATTAAATCTGGACGCAAGCACTTTTCCACCCTCCTGAGACCCCGAGTGCAGCGCCCCATGAAGGTGAAACTCCGTATTGCACGCTTTGATTCCGTTTAACTGCCCGGCGACAGATGACTAGTGCTATGGCGCGGGACACACATGGCCCATAATGCTCATTTACAATCGGTGACTTTCCTACAGCCGTCGTGTCGTCCTACATCCAATGTTGACATAAACGGATACAGGACAATAGAACGCGAAAAGTTGGCGAAATTTGCGATTTTGCGCTTTTTTTGTTTGTAGAGAAACAATGTGCTGAAACTCTAAGGTGGTAACCCTGTTTTTTTTTTTTTCTATGAATATAACTCCGTGGTTTGTCAGATTTGCATTTAGCCCCGGCTCTGTTATTACCTAAAAGATAACAACAGTGAAGTTCCTCTTGCGTTTTCACCAATGGTCGCATTCCAATGGCTCTTATTCATTTTTCAACTCACACACACACCCCAAAATTATCCCATTTTTCAATAGAATTTTCCAATTTTTCCAGCAATTTTTTCCACAATTTTTTATTATTTACTGTTTAACATAAGACCAAAATCAAGCTCCCAAATGTCATACTATCAGGGGCTGCAACATTCCAAAATTTTTCAGAAAATTCAAAACTTTCCCATCAAATATTCATTATTATTCCCCACGTTTCAGATAAAGTTCCTGTTTTAATACTGAATCAATCACACATTCAGTTGACAGGATTATTTCTAACTTCATTTTTTCTGACTTTTTTGACAAAAATAACTTCATTTTACAATGAAATCAGACCCCCAAAAATACTTTTATACATATTTTTAAAAAAATAATTAGATTATTTAATATTTGTTAAATATAATAATAATAATAATAATAATAATAATAATAATTAGAATACATCTTAAATAATATTTAAGAATATTTTTAAGATGTTTGGATCAATTAAAACTGTTTCAAACTGTTCAGTTTAGACTACTGATATTTCCACTCTCCAAAATAAATAAATAAATAAATATTATTACCATTTATATGCCTTGAAAAAAATCTCTTTTGATGGTTGTTTTCTGATATTTCCACTCACGAAAAAAAAAAAAAATTACCATTTAAATGCCTACCCAAAAAAATCCCTTTTTGAGGGTTTTCATTTTCCTTAAAATCAGCCTTCAGGAGGTGCACTTTCGAAATTTTGTTTTGTACTTGAAATCAAAACCACACAGCACAATCACTTTCTCTCGATTTTCACAGAGACCCGTGGCAATCTCGTTGATAACCAGAATGGACAATTACCGCAGACAAGGCAACACCATGGCAACAGAAGCTCGGAGACACTGTTTTTCATTACGCTTAATTTAAGCAAGCTAACAAGTGCAACCAAACGATGCCAGATGGTTCTCGTCAGTGAGAATTTGCTATTATTTAGCCTAGCGAGCATATGCTACCTGTCCGACGGAATACTAATATCGTTGTAAACAAGATTACCTGGGGGCATTTACAAAAGGATACAAACCTCTTGGATCACGCGGAATGTCGCTAGCGGAATCGCCATTGGACTATTTGCACAAAAATAAATACCAATTAAAGTGTTCATGAGGTAGAAAAATCCAAACATGTTTAACATACTCCGTTCTTTTTTGCTCATCACAATTCAAATTGATTTTTGGGACATATGTTGACAATTACTTCCATCTTGTTACATGATCAAATAGTCAAGAGCCGTGGGACCATATTTTGTTAGCTAGCTGTAAGCTATAGCGTAACATTAGCGATGGGATTTTCGACATCATTCTCTTCGCGCTTTGTATTTCAAAATTCAAATAATTCTTTTTTAGTGTCCGTTTACTAATGTGCAGTTTAGTTGTCAAAGAGATATTCAAGTGTTTTGGGAGCATACTCTGTTAGCTAGCTGTTAGCAAAAGCGCAACATTAGCAACGAAATTATTGCTATCACTCTTCACGCCCTCATTTCAATCAGATTTTTTTAAATGCAAATAAAGAAGCATATACTAACATAAAATGAAATGTCCGTTTACTGTCACATCGTTTTTTTTCGTCAAAAAGATTTCCAAGCGTTGCGGGACCATATTCTGCTAGCTAGCTGTTTGCTATTGTATAACATTAGCGACGGGATCATCGCTATCGCTTTCTACTCTGTTAATCAAAATTCAAACATTCAAACTATATTTTTAGCAAATAAAGCAGCATATATTAGCATAAAAGGGAGTACCTGTTTATTTCCAATTAGTTACAATATCAAAAAGATCTTTAATTGTTTTGGGACCAACTCCATCTGTTAGCTAGCTGTTTGCTATAGCGTAACATTAGCAATAGGTTCATCACGATCACTACTCTCTTTTCCATCAAAATTTAAACATTTTCGTTTTTAGCAAATAAAAATGTGATTTTCTTTAAACTGAGTACCCTTACCAACCGGATTTTTGATCAAATAAAATAAATATAATATAAATACAATGTAATTATATATAAATATTAAATACAAAATATATAAATCAAACAGACTAAAAAGAGTTCTGCGTCATTTATTAAACTTTGAAAATTTGCCGTGGTATCTACATGCCAATTTTACCGTTTTTATTTTTGGCTTGCCTGTTAGCAAATTGAATCGCTAATTGCAATAGACATTCGTTAAAAAACTTCACCATACAATATTTTGTGAAGGAGCCACGACCGGAAATTAGCAAGGAGCTTCTTCATGTTCCAATTAATTTACTCTTCATTTGAAAAGTATAATGTACTACCTTCATAAACACCCATTTGAGAACCACAGTTCTAGAAGACACCTTTTTCTAGATCAACCTAATGATTGGTTTGAATTCAAAAGTGGTTTTTCAGGTTTTGTTTTTTTTTTTAATGAATGCTGGTCTCCTGGTAGTCAAGGCTTGCTTCGATTGAAGGGGGTGGCTGTTGGCCTGAGCACATTTCTGCACTAGCACGCGCTTGTCTGCATGATCTTGACCCAATACATCAGCAAGCCAATCTTGGGCACCGCTCGGCCCCAGAATTGATGCTGTGCTTACGTATGGATGTGAGGACTTTGTCTGCCGCTCAAACGTGTGCCTTTACGTTTCAGCCCGTCTTTGGACGTAATTAAAAAATTCACTTTGTTAGATTTTTTTGGTGAGTTTCAGAGAGAGCAAGGCTGGGTTACACTTGGCGGGCTACATTGATGTAACATCGCGCAAGAGCCTATAAAACCTCGCTTGTTTCCGATGCTGTGCCATCACACTGTAAAAAGTCCATTTTATGAAAGTAGACAAGGCTCATGATAAAGAATATATTCTCTTTTTATTTTTTTTGACCTTGAAGGAAAAATATCTTGAGTAGCAAAACATTCTAAGAGAATTTGTTTCAATTTGTTTTTGCCTTTTGTGTCATAAATGAAGATGAGAATGTGCCTTTTGAATCATCTTCAGCTTATGACTGTTTTTTCTTAATTTAAGACACCAGAATTCAAGATTCAAGAGTTGAATTGTCCTATGCAGAGTAATACCGCACAATGAAATTATTATTTCATTTATTATTTGACAATGGTACAGCATACAGGGCCTTGTGTCTTTCCATGACAGCCCATCTGGCTCCTTCTCATTAGGAAGATTATTGGGGTTGCTTTTATTAAATTACAGCTTTGCATGTGAAAAATGTAAAGATAATATCAAAATTCATGACTAATTTAAGAAAATGCATTGCAGTGTAACGCAAATGCTTGCTTGAATCTAATAAAAATGTCTTGAATTTTTAAATTGAGAAAATTTTGCTTACATTTGACACTAAATGAGGAGCATTTGCTTAAACCTAGACTCAAATGCAGAAAAGAAAATGCTTATTTTAAGCTACAAATCTATCAAGGAGATTTTAAAATAATGATTTTCTTATATTTTTTTAACTTATATTTTAAAATTTTGATATTCTTAAATTTTATATTGGTATTATATCATGAACTATTTGTTTAAATTAGATTTTCGACTTGCGTAAATGAAGAAATCCTGACTTGTTTTTGCACTCTGGTCTTGAAAGCATTTGGGGGGGGGTCTTAAATTACATTTTAAAGACAGGAAAATGATTCTAAACCATTGGCAGATTTTCTTTTGCTAAAAAACGAGAAAATTAGCATAACCTTTTGAGTTTCTTTTCTTGTTTATGGTAAGGCACTTTCCGCAGCGCAATGTCGAACGTACTCCACTTTTTTGCATCCACCATTTCGAGAATAAGGTTAACTTCAAGTACTCTGCCGGAAGAAAAATGCTTTCCGCTTGAGAAGTATCACAATAATTAATTTGACCTTTACCACCACTTAGGCGCGCTATTGTAAAACTTCAATTAACGACGAAATTATTGAAGGTGAATGACGAAAGAGAGATTCTTGGTTACCGCTCTGATAATCGCGCTCGGGAACAATGAAAGGTACTTGACAGTGCGCCACCTTGGCGATATACATTATGCATATCATCTGATCATTAAAGGTAGCTTCAGGCCATCGTCTCCTTAAAAAACAGAAGGTGCTGTACGGTTCTTGCCAACAATCTTTCAAGCCGAATACTGTTGCTACAGACAGCTGTGAGTGGGCCGCGGCTGTTTGAAGATTTGTATGCACGATATATATATGCTTCTATTCAGACGGCCTTTGTTGCCAAAAGCTGTCAGTGGATTGAGTTCAGGGTGCGTGGGACATCTTGATATGACACGCATGTTTCACATTTGGCAACAAAGAACTAGCGTTGGAACTTGCTTTGCTTTATTTCTATTTGGGGACATTTTGCCGGTCCCTTCTCCCTGAACTAATACTTTCTCGCCCGGTCGATCTCATCACGACTGTTTTTTTTTTTTCCCGCCTTCAAAATGCCGAAAGAAAAATGGGATGTCGCAACATCGTGTGAAAAGTTTGGTTGTATTTTGAGCGTAGACTAGTAATACAAAAAAAAAAAAAAAGCAGAGGTGGGCGGGCTATTACCTCTGACGGGCAGATCGACGGTCCGTCGCTGAAAAATCCCCACCTCGTGGTGACAATAGCTTTGACTACAGTTTCCCTTCCGATTACCTGTTGTTTTCGTTGTTGTCTCAATTTGAACCTTTTGAAAATCGGGAGGTTTCCTTCAGGCAGCAAACTTGTGTCTTTCCATGACAGCCCATCTGGCTCCTTCACATTAGGAAGATCATTGGGGTTGACAGAAATGCTCCGCCGTTTACAAAGTACTCACATTCATACCTATAGGCAATCTAGAATGTTCAATTAACCTCACTGTGAGGGAAACCGGAGTCAACCCATCGCAAATCTCAGCAACGTTCTTGCTGTGAGGCAACTGTGATAATTAATGTGCTGCGTTTGGGCATTTTAATTTATTAAAAAGTTGCAATAATGACATTATTCTATGATTGTCATTAGACGCAAACCATAGTGTAATTCCGATATTGTGCTTGATTTTTAAGGCCGCCCCTTAGAGAATCGAACATTTTCGAGTGTTGCAAATGTGAGATTACGTCCGGGATTCTTCAGGGTTGGTTCAAAATCTCCATCATTTTTAAAAGGTTCTTAAGACATTCTGAAATCCTTTCAATATTTTTGCGGGAAAATTTTGAATATGTTTGCAAGAAAATTCCATAAAACCTTCCTGGCAGCACAAAATACAAAACAGTTTTGGAATAAAATTGTTTAGGAAGGTCTTAAGAGCAATTGCATGTTTTCAGAACATCTCAAGAACACAAAATGGCCTCGACCTTCGTCCCTTGGGGCTTATTTCAAAACAATTACGACTATTTCCAAACCTCTGTAAGAAGACCTTCAGAACATTTGAGACCTCGAACAAAACCCGACGTTATCAAAAGAACCGCTTCCAACAATTGCCCCTTAGTAGAATTGGGGCTTTGAAAACATTTCTTCATATATCGGCTGACGCCCTGCAGAATTCTACAACAAAACATGTCTAAATTCCCCAAAAGTACTCTTGGTAAACCCCAAATTGAAGTGCACCTACCGCACATTCCTTCCCTTCACAAATACAGTGAGACGGCCCCCGAAGCGCTTCACGAAGCTTCCCATTCACAGTTATAAGTGTTCATTGGACGGATATAAAACTTTACTCGCACTTCTGGCTCGTCAACTACAACTTAGAGAATGTGAAAAAGATTGAGGGCCGAATAAAATTTTCCAGAGGAAGTCTGAAAGAGCACGCGGGCGTGTAGACAAGCCCGGTGGCTGTGATGAAGTCTGCTGCTGGAGCGATAACTCAGACTGCCCCGGAGTCTACTGATCCACTGCCTCCTACGGCCATTTGTCAGAGCTGACTTGAAGCTCCCGGTAGCCAAAGCGGGCCGCTACGCAACGCGTTCCGTGTGGCGCTTGGAATCCCAACGTGCCGACCGGCAACCAGCCATTCTTTTCCTAATTAGCTCATCTTTTGATTAATTTATTCATTCGTCGGTGAATCCCATTTAAAAACACGTTTTAATATACCGTATTTTCCGGACTATATGGCGCACCGGTATAGAAGCCGCAGCGGCAAAATAGGAGGAAAAAAAAGATTTTTGTCACGTGCCGACCGGTAAGGTTGCAACCAGCAATTATTTTCCTAATTAGCTCATCTTTTGATTAATTTATTCATTTGTTGGTGAATCCCATTAAAAAACACGTTTTAATATACCGTATTTTCCGGACTATAAGGCGCACCGGCATAGAAGCCGCAGCGGCAAAATACGGGAAAAAAAAACGATTTTTGTCTCGTGCCTACCGACAAGGCCGCGACCAGCGATTCTTTTCCTAATTAGCTCATTTTTTGATTAAATTATTCATTCGTCGGCGAATCCCATTTAAAAACACGTTTTAATATACCGTATTTTCCGGACTATACTGCATCTTTAGTCCCAACATATTTAGAGAAAATGGATGGATATCTGTTAGTTAAACAGCAGTTCAAAATCCAAATCAATACTTCAGCAGCATCTTTTTTCGACTCCCTTTCTTTTATAGATTATTTTAGTGACCATAATAACACATGCTCAATCATTCATATACAATCATAAATGCATAAATAAAATCACATATACTGTGTTCTGTATATAAAATTTAGACATCACAGATTTTATACATTAACTTATTAAATTTAGACGTATATTTTTTTGAAAATATATTGTTTTAACTCTTTTTGAGCACAGTCATTGAGTCACATCTTTTTAGTTCTATTTGATAGTTCTATAAAATTGACACCTCGAACAGATACACATTTGCTTGCTGGTGGCTAGCAAAAAAACAAAACAAAACAAAAAAAAACACAGATAAGGCGCACTGGACTATAAGGCGCAGGGCTCAAAACAAAGAGAAAAAATTGTGGCTTATAGCGTAAAAAATACGGTACATACATTCCTTTAAAAACAAAACATTTTCATCAGGATCGACAAACTGTTAAAAAACACGTTTTAATATACATATATTCCTCTAAAAATAAAATCTTTCCGTCGAGATCGACGAAATGCATGTTTTACCGTTCACAAGATCGGTTTTAACAAGTTTTAATATACATTTTTTCTCTAAAAATAAAAACTTTCCGTCGAGATCGACTGAATGCATGTTTTACTGTTTAAAAGATCATTTAAAAAACCTAAGCATTGGCGGAAAGCGGGAAATTTTATATATATATATATATATATATATATATATATATATATATAAAAATCTTATATATATATCTTATATATATATCTTCTATATCATATATCTTCTATTAAAAAAATTAAAAAAAACACGAAAATCTGTTGCTTTTCCTTAAATGACACCAAGCTAAATAAAAACAGAGTAAAAAAGCCCAAACAACAAAGATAAGATAAACATTTTTGCTCGGTTGTAATTACCTTTCAACGACCCCAAACACACCAGTTCCAGGAATCAAAGTTCAAATCCTTTCCAACACAACCGATAAAGTATTACTTACTCGTACTTTTTTTTTTTTTTTTTTTATTGCCAGTCTATAAACAAGTGCAAGACAAACAAGTGCCCTCCGTCCTCTCTGAGGCCATCGGTGCATGACTCACCACTAAACGGACCGAAAAGACGATTCGGTGAAAAATACGGCAGATTATATTGGCGGTAGCTAGACGGGAATTATACAACTGGTGGAAAATGAACGCACACATATAAACGACGGCCTTGGTTTCCAAGTAGTAACCGTCGCCGTAATTAGATGGGAAACAAAATTATTTTTGTCTGGAAGCAATATGGTCTTCTACCTGACTTGAGAAGCGACCCTGTAATTGTAACGACAACAGCTGTGAGCAGCAGACAGCGCGGACCAAAAAGCTAATTGCTTTTCGCTTCACCATTATCTTTTAAATAGCGATGGAGATTGCATGTCTTTTATTTTTTTTTTCAATCCGGGATCCAATGTCTCTCCATCTGCGTCGTTAACCTCTGGAGAATAACTTGACGGATCTACCGGGTTCCCTTCAAGTTTAACGCTGCATCAACAGGAAAGATCGGAATAATTTTAACGTGTTTACGCTGATTAATTTCCTGGTTGGGAGCTGGCGCCAAGGACTTTATGAAATAAAATTAGAAATCAGAGAAACAATCCGACAATCACCGACGGCCATAATTTTTAGCGGCATTTCAAAATTTTTGGACCAATTCAAATGGTTGCAACTTTAAACTGTTTGGTGTACGACAACGTGTACCTAAAATTTCCACTTACCAAAAATTCGTTGTTTTCAAAGCTACGTTTTTTTTTTCATTTTTCTCCTTCATATACTTTGTATATTTTAATCGTTTCAAGTCGTTCCAACTTTGAACTGTTCAGCTTTTCACTATCATTAACAAAATTTACCATTTACCAAAAATTTACCATTTACCATACGTTTACCGTTTTCACCATTAAAATGCTTACGAATTTTTTTTTTCAATTTTCTCCTTCAGTAGTTCCATATTTTGACTGTTTCAAATCATTCCAACTTTTAAATGTTTAGCTCATCTCTACCAATTCTAAATTTTCTCAACAAAAATTCTACATTGCAGATTTTTTTCATTTTTCATCATCAATAGATACAGATTTTGACCATATTTTCCAACATTTAACATTCGGCTTATCTTTACTCATTTCTCACTTAATAAAATTCAAAATTTTCTCTGGTGACGATCCCCTCAAAAAAAAGTTTCAATCTTCTAATTTTTACATTTTTAATCAATTCAAACTGTTCTAACGTTGAACTGTTCAGGTATTTATTAATCTAAAAATTCTTACGAGGAAAAAAAAATGCAGAGTAATACCGCACAATGAAATTATTATTTTATTTATTATTTGGCAATGGTACAGCATACAGGGCCTTGTGTCTTTCCATGACAACCCATCTGGCTCCTTCTCCTTATATATATATATATATATATATATATATATATATATATATATATAAATAAAAGACTCACAAGAGGTTATTTTTTATCCCATTTTTCTCAGTACAAACTAAAATAATTGATTTTCCTTGCATGACTTTTTCAACTAAATCAAAGCATATTCGTCATTTATAGCGTCTAGTCTATTCAAATAAAAGCACGATCATGAGTCAGTCAGTCATCTATGAACCAAACCTCTCGATATATTCAAATTTTTCGACGCAACCCAAAACAGATTTGTGTCGCTCGTAAAAAAGTTTAAAGAGCATAAAAATTAAACGCTGGTAATAAAAGCAAGACTGTATAATTACACTGCGGAGATGCCTTCCTCTTTGCTCAAGGCCATTCATGAGCCGACTCATGCACAAAAAAAAAAAAAAAAAAAACACAACACGTTTTACTTTTCTCCAAATAGCTTATTGAACCTGCAGGGCAGACATGCATAATCAGGATGTAATTCCGCCAACATGAAGCCTGACAAAATTCAGAGTAATAATGGCATTTATTATCCGCACTTCCGCAGCATATTAATTGATAAGTCACATGAAGAAGAAACCCATCAAATAAAGGTAACTTGATTGAAATCGTGCCCGAATATAATAGCGGCCTATGAAAAAGCATCCATCATAGTATATGTTAGGGGGCGGGGCTTACAATTGTGAGGCTGTTTTGTTACCGAAAAAGTAACCGTGAACTTTTTTATTATTATATGTGAAATCTTGACCGGGAAACAAATGAAAATAAATAAGAATATTAATGCCACACTTAACCAAATCTTAATAGTCCTTTCTGGGATCTTGACAGGGGGAAAAAAAAGGAAATAAATAACAATATTTATGCTACACAATCAAGTATTAATACACGCTTTCGGGGATGTTGACTAGGAAAAATGTGAAAATAAATAACAATATTAATGCCATACATAGGCAAATATTAATACCCCTTTCTGTGAACTTAATGGGGAAAAAAATGAAAATAACAATATTATTCTCACGCTTGACCAAATATTAATACTCCTTTCTGTCAACTTAACAGAGGGAAAAAACAAACAAAAAAAACAATATTAATTCCACACATAATCAAGTATTAATAGCCCTTTCTGGAATCTTGATGGGGGGGGGGGGGGGGGGGGGGATGAAAATAAATAATATTAGTAATGACACACATTTAAATATTAAAACCACTTCATGTTCCAATTGCTTTGCTCTTAGTTTGAAAAGAAAACGGTCACTATATTAAAAAGTACTAAATTAGGCTGATTCTTGCTAAAATGCACCCCCCCTTCCAATTCAATGCTTTGCATTGATGTGGTAGGCTAAACTCGAGCTGCATCTACACTAAGCAAGCTATGTCTTTCAAAAAAAGCACATTGAGTAATCTTTTTCTTTAAAGGGACAATGTGTGAGATTTAGACCATTTTTCATTATGGACAGCAGGTGCTGCTACATTTACCGTTGTACCCCATGTAATTTAATTTAATGCTTATTAGACCTAAAATAAAAATTGAAACATACTGTTGCTCGTTAAGAACACATTTATTTGCAAGTTTCTGAAATTTAGAGTCATTTAATTTATTCCTTTTTAACGAATAACCATCTAAATCTTACACATTGTCCCTTTAAAGTCAAATTGCTCATTTAACTCTCACACGCTCTTCCATTGTCACGTCTTCCTTCAAGAGCCATCGATGAAAAATGAATGTGATTGAAAATATGCTTTAAATATGACTAATTAATCGATCGCCATTAATCTGCTAACCTGACACGCCTAAAAACATAAATTTAGAAATATGACTTTGTTTTACAGTGCTTAACGCAATCACAATTAAGATATGGGGCATTTCTGTGACACAATTAGCGTTTAATAGAAAGAGCAGTTCATTTATTTAAATGCGTCTAACCAGGAAGGTAAAGCAAGGCCAACTGCGAGTGATACTCCAAATTGAAAGATAGCAAAGCAAGTGAAGCAGTTCAAGGGCATGCCAGTCCCTGTAGAGAACTTGAGAGGTTAGTGACAGCTGATTTTATCCTTGCCTAAACTTTAAATAAGGCGACCCGCTAAACGTGTTTTTCTTAACGTCCTTTTCCTCTTCTTGCCCGGCAGCCTTTTACAAATGACGAAGCTAAACTAATCGGAAAGAAATCTGACCCGGAAAAGCCGGAACATTTCCTTCGAAGAGAAAAAGAAAAAAAACGCTTCTAGTCAACGAGTTGTATTTATAGCATTTCAAAATAAAATGACGAGAGATTCAGATAAAAGTAGGTCGCGAATTGTCAGTCATGTGTGATATGTGAATTGAAAAGAGTTTTGAAAACATTGAAAAAATAAAAAAAAACACAGTCATGATGTGCAATATCAAATCCTTGGCAGCTAAACCAGGGGTGTCCAAACTAAGGCGCGGGGGCCATCTGCGGCTCGGTTGGTATTTTTCAGCGGCCCGCGGCACTTACTGTTGCAACTATTATTACTACTACTAATAAAATTGGTTTATATGTTGTAGACCTTTATGTAAATCAAGTATTTGCGACAATTTCTCTCTAAAACGCTGTGGCGAATGAAGAATTTAAGTTCAAAAGCAAAACATTTTGCTTTCATGATTGACAATTCATGACCTACTTATCTGAATCCCTCCACATTTTATTTTGAAATGCCCTTATACAACTCACTGACTAAAAATCGTTTTGTAGGAATCTTATCTACCACAACAACAAGTTCAAGTAGCAGCTCAAGTTTAACCTAGCACAGCAATGCAATGCACCCAGCTGCGGCTTCGGCAAAAGCTAGCGCTAGCAACAAAGATGCTAATTGTTGTGTACAGTGGGCCCCCGAGTTACGAGATGAATCCGTTCCGCGGTTTTGCTCGCAAGGCGAATTCACCGTATCAATCCAAACCTATGCTAGAACCCCAGGTAAACATCAAAATTGTACATACATATTAAAAATTGCTACCAAAATAGTATAGTAAGTGCTACACATAGATAATATACATGTATACAACCAGAAACCATCATAAATAAAAGACTATAGAAAGGATTGATGTGGCGCTTGTTATGCCGATATTCCATAGTGAGGCTAGCTTAGACGAGGCTAGCTTCGTATTTCTTGATTACCTCCAGCTTCGTTTCCATACAAATCTTCTTCTTCTTCCTTTAACATCAGTAGCAAGCTTGGGACCTATGGCTAACCCTTTCAACTTTGAATTAAGTAGTAAAATGCACTACGGTTTTGTAACCACTCACAATCGAACACCTTTACCGTTACGCCAATTTGAAATGAGTGAGGCCAACCAGTAGCAGACCAGTTTTGTAGTCACGCGTTGCATGGAAGCAGTTAGACGGCAATAGTAACTAAGTAAAATTACCTAAAAATGCCTGCAGATGGAGACGAAACAAATACAGCCAACCCCCTAGGGTCATGACAGTTGTTTTTGTCGCAAAGCCGGAAAAATACCGTTAAGAGGGGATGGAAAAACTCAGTATTCCACGTCGCAACATGAAAAAAAAGAAAGCCAGGGACGCTGTAACACGAGGGTCCACTGAATTAACAAAATTGCTTTGACTGATTAAAGCATGTGTAATAAATTAGCTAACGTTAAAGTGGACCTTGCATTCTTCCGTACGGGCTGCCTGAACGAAAAAAAAAATGGCCACGCCCACTCCAGTCTCGAGCACATACATGATGGTGAAAATAGGATAGAAAGAAGGAAACACTGTGTTGCGAAAAGCCTTGACAAATGCAAATGCGAATATAAAATACAGAAGGGAAAGTCGCGGGATAATTAGGTGGGACTGACAAGGGGTGAAGTGTGATTGGCTGTCGTCAAGCAGCCCGGGCTACTTTGCATTCAGTGACAAACAGATGAGTGAAGTCTCCTTGAACCTGGACTGACTCGCTTATATGCTGATAAATGCTCAGATTGATCTTGAGTTCATTTCCTTGCAGTCATCACCCTTCTATAGATCGCTGTAATTGCTCAAGGAATACAGATTCATATTTGGACAGCCTCCAGCCACCCTACTCAAGCTTCGAGTGTTTTGATTTTTTATTTTCCGAGGTGCATATGTCTGGCGATATTAGAGACGTCTGTCTGTATTTGTTGAACTTTCTCATTAGACATGTTTGTGTTTATCGACGTACAGATTGCAAGCATCGATGCGGGAGAGAGTAAGAATAAATGTCAGAGACCTTTTGGAAAGCGCTTTTGTGCTAATTACGTGTTTGTCTTCATAAATAGCCGATGATTAAAGTCACGGCGGTCACCATTTAAATGCATGTTAATTAAAAGCTTTGCAACGGGCGGATTGAAATGACTCGTTTTTACCTGGCACTCTGTAATGACATGAAGTGTTAAGTGAGATGAATAGTTCATCGGGAAAATGGGAGGATAATTTGGGTCAACATAAGGATCGTCGACAATGTTTGGGCGGGTTTTGGAGGCGATCAGACAAGGGAATAGAACCCTTTCTGAGATTGTTTTTTTTTCAAAGTAAGAGAAAACTGATTGGAACATGAAGCGACCTATTGCCAAATTGTGCTCCTTTGCAAAACTCTTGATGGTTCTAGATAAATTCAGAGCAAAATGATTGGAAGATGAAGCAACCTCTAGCTAAATTGTGTTATAGTGACTCCTTGGCAAACGTTTGAATGGTCTTTTCAAATTCAGAGCAAATTGATTGGAAGATGAAGCAACCTGAAGCAAAATTGTGCTAGGGTGACTTCTTTGTAAAATTTTGAATGCTTTTCAATTTAAGAGCAAATTGATTGGAACACGAAGTAACCTGTGGGTAAATTGTGTTATAGTGACTCCTTTGCAAAATTCTTAATGGGTCTATATAAATTCAGAGCAAAATGATTGGAAGATGAAGCAACCGATAGCTAAATTGTGTTCTACTGACTCCTTTGCAAACTTTTTAATGGTTCTTTTCAATTTAAGAGCAAATTGATTGGAAGATGAGGCAACCTGAAGCAAAATTGTGCAATGGTGACTTCTTTGCAAAATTTTGAATGCTTCTTTTCAATTTAATAGCAAATTGATTGGAACACAAAGTAACCTATGGGTAAATTGTGTTATAGCGACTCCTTTGCATAATTTTAAATTTCTTTTTAAATTAAGAGCAAATGGATTGAAAGGTTTTATCTCATTCAATTTCAGCTCACCGGTGTTATTTTTCCTTCTGATTCTTTATCATAAAACAAAAAATCAAAGAAATTTCCATAATTTGTGAGATAATACCACAAGGGTTAAATTCAATTAGCAGAAAAACGATTTATAGTAGCAGAATTTTCAAATTCATTGATGATTTCTGCTATTCATAAATAGTAAAATAGTAATACTGATAAAAATAATGCAAACGAACTTTGCAATAGAACTATGGAGCTCCTGCTCCAAAATGATTTTAGATGGAGAAAACAGCCTCTCTCAGCAGAACACGGTGAGTACCGCTTCGCCGTGTTTCTTTACAGAACACCTAAATCTCCATCGCCACTAGGGAGCCATAATGATCGCGCCACTAAATATAATAAAACAAGAACGAGAGCGTCTTAATGCATTTGACATTACCTGTTCAAATGGCGACTAAATTATAATCTACCCCGAGGGTGGAACTACTCCAGCCTCTAAAATCAAACGTCTTCAAATAAAATGCTCCTTGTTTCCTCGTGGAACCGGGTGGAAAAATGATAACTACAGTGCGCAAACGGCTCATGACGTTAGCCTAATAGCTATAACCTATTACCAATAAAAACACAGTATTTTTAGATCCCCTGATAGCCGACTACAATTAATTTCGATTAAACTCATTCACTTCCTGCAGAGTTGAAATTGATTTTTGATTTATATATCTGTCAATGGCGGCGAGTGACCCGAGTTCGAAAAGAACCCGTATTCAAATACCGTATTTTATGCACTATTGAATATGAATGGCCTATTTTAAAACCGATTTCATACATAGGGCACACCGCATTATAAGGCGCACAGAATAGAAGCAAGAGTAGTCGCTGAGGTGCTTTATGCATCCACTAGATGGAGCCGCGCTAAAGGGAATGTCAACAAAATCAAATAAGTCAAAGTTTTCAGATTGTGGAATGATTTGCCGAAAAGTAATATCTGAAGAATGGCAAAAATAATAAATACCTCGATTGCATTAAAAGACTGTTTAGAATTTAGATCAAATAATTACGATACAACTCAATAATAAAACTTAATTTTAAAACCCATGTTTACGTGCATTGATCCCATATAAATTGCTTCAAAATTTCAAACTAAATACATTTAGAACTGAAATACAGAGGTTAAAAATGGAAGAATTTACATAGCTATTAAGTAATTTTATTTATTCGTTCCACAAAAATAAAAACTTGCAGTTTACTGTCAGCTTTTGGGAAAATTGAAGGTTTTCAGGCGCACTTTATATTGCGGAAAGTACGGTAATACATACGATGATTTATCACCGATGGCTAATTTTTGTTACGCTTGTCCCAACAAAATATGGTAGCGACGACACAACGGCGCTAGCTTAACGCTATCTTATTTCTATACACTTACTTGATAATGTAAACATTAGCAGCTAACGCTAAGTGCTGGATGGCCAGTTAGTGAAAGTAAAGTACATTTATTTTATTACCAATAGGAATGAGCTTCTAGAAAGGCTAGTTGCTAGCATAGGCTAGCTAGCACGATGTGCTAACGATCAGTTAAACAAAAGAAAAGAGACTCTTTGCTGCTAAGTAATAACCGTCAACTCCTTTTAAAGAAAACACAACATTCTTACTGTCAATCAGAAGAATAAAAAGTTCAAAATTTTTGTTTGTGACCTGTCGTGATTTAAGTGCGAGGTGGAAAAAACAAAAAAATGAGCCGGTACTCTCTTTATTCGACTGTTGCCGGGTAAATTAGGCAGTGGGTGGCAGCAGATGAATAATTTATAAATGAATCTACACTAGATAATAGGTGAGTAAGAAACAAATAAATAAATTGCGCCTGAATTTGAAATGTCCAATTACATTTGAATGCACCACCACTGCTCGCGGCTATCTGCTACATAATTAACCAGAGTTTTAACCTAAATTTTTAAAAATCTAATTAGCTGTTTTTGTTTTAAATTCGAGGTGCCTGAAGGAGTCGCGGAAGCATCACAAAACGCAGAAACGCGTACGCAAACGATATAACGCTAAAGGCGCGCCGGCTCTTGTAAGCACTTGCGACCTGGCAAATATTCCAAAACCCTCAAATAAATCAACCTGCAACAGTCGTACACAAGAATACGATATATTGATTTGTTCTCTGCTGGATTCGTTTTCTCTTTGGCTTATTGCCCTCAGAGAAACGCCAACATCTGTCTGGTGGATGTGCTCCTGGCAAAAAAAGCTCACGTCATGTGCCTGTTGGACCACCTTGGTTCAGTGTGGGTTTTTTTTCTGTCAATATTTCAAATCAAGACTTTATACAAGTCAGATAATATTTTAAAAAGTGAGTAATGCATGTACTGTAATTCCCAAAAATAGGACACACCTCTGTATGGGACTCAAATCTCATCTTCCTAAACTTTTCATATTTTCTTCTTGTTCGTACCCGCAAGTTATAAATTTTTACATTTTTTTTTAATTTAATATATGTTCAAATTTCCCACATTGTGAATGGTCAGTGAACGCCTCGCCGGCGTAGTAACGTTGAATGCGCTCAAAGCGGCTCGAGTTCAGTTTACCATAAATACCCGAAGTTGCGCAGCATCTGAGTTCCACTAAGTACCGTAATTCTCCAAATATGCCGCATTTTTTTCCCAAAAATGAACGGCAAAAGTATGGGTGTGTCCTAAAATAGGAAGCTTAAAATAATTACTGTAATGGGACGAGCTAGAGGAAAGGGACGTCAATTGGCTGTTAGCGTAAAGTTCCTGTTGCAGCTAACAGAAGCTTGTGTTAGCTGAGATTGATACGGCATTATTTTCAATAAAAGAAGCAGGTTGACTGAACCAACGTCCGAGTCCACCCTTGTTCACGCACAGGAATATTACGAAAACCATTAGGAAAAGGTTATGATGTCTCCAACTGATTTAATTAAGAGTACACCGTTGAGAGATCAGGTAATCCATTTCACTTATTTATTATTCCTTTTGGCATATACACACAATCATAAACATGGCGAAACACGGATGCTGCTCAACGACGGGTGTTTATGGTCAAATTAATCTTGAACGATGTCGGCTTGAGACATCATAACTTTTGCATGATCTTCTCGTTTTTAGTCATCTTTCCTGTGTGTCAACAATAATGGACTCGGACGTTGGTTCAGTCAACCTGCTTCTTTGCCGTAACAACCTCAGCTGCAACAGACACTGGCTGACGTAAATCTTCCTCGAAAGGTATGGAATAACATAAATAAACACAAAATAAACACTATATATATATATATATATATATATATATATATATATATATATATATATACACACAATTCCCAAGTTTTCATTTATAGGTTGCACCCATATTTTGGCCTTCATTTTTTGAGGAAAAAAATGGTGTCTTATAATTGGGGAATTACTGTACACATTGGCAGCAAAATAGAATGAAAATGTATGATCTCAATTTTCTAAGGGTCTGCAATCTTTAGAAAACGACTTGGCGCAGTGTGTGATATTAAAAAGATAAATCAAGCGGTTTGAAAAGAAGACATGCATCAATATTTGCTATTAGGTTGCATAAAGGGGCTGTCTGTTATGGCGAGTGGCCACAAAATGCAATATTTACCTCCTACCTTTTTATTTTTCCTCCAAACGCTGGAGCGGTAACTAAGCTTTAAAACACTTAAGACCCAAAGGGTAAAACGCTAATCAGCTCTCCGAGATTAATGTTTAAAAATCATTGGCGCCATAATAAAGTAACTTGGCCAGCGTAATTGGTCAAGTGCATTATAAATCTTCAGTCAGTTATCGTTGGATTGGAACGGAACGTACGCTGGATTTTTATTTTCAACAAAACAAAAAAATAAATAAATAGAACAGTGCGTGCCTCACGTGTCTGCAGACATCGTCCTTGACGTAGGTTGCGATGCTCCCGATGAAATTATTCATAATGCACCGACATCACGGAAAAAAACATTCGACATTTAAATTCAGGACAATACATAATATTAAAAGCCCCCAAGCAATAACTATAAACTGTAACGTTGTTTTCATTTTTTCCTGTGCATTCTGATTGCCATGTACATGCATTACAACATTTTGCTGGATTGTTTTTTTTTCTTTTTAAATACTAAATGTATTGTGTTTTCATGATTGATGCCTCATGCAAATTGGATACCAAAAAGGTGGAATTGGTGTAAAATTACTATATATATATATATATATATATATATATATATATATATATAGCCCTTACCCTAACCCCAACCCTAATATATATATATATATATATATATATATATATATATATATATATATGGGTTAGGGTTAGGGTTGGTGATAACGTCAAAAAAAAATTATAAGTTTCCCACCTCTGCTAAAATAAGTTTGACACCAGAAGTCTAGTCCGAATAAATGACGTAACGTTGCCCCTTAAAACTTTCAAATACGCATAATTTTGGGAAGGGATCATTGACGTCATTGATCTCTCGGAAATGATGACATTGCTTAAAAAGACAAAGACGATCAAGCCGATTATGGAGTTGAATTGCCGCCAAAAAGTCGTATGCAAATTTCACCATCCATACGAGTATCCATATACATATACGACTCTCACGAAACATCGTACGTCTTGTTAGCAGCGATCTTAAAAATGGTGAAACGCACGTCTGGCCAGAGTCGTACTCGTACGAATGGTGAAACACGGATTTTAACGGTAAAAGACGCGTACGTGTTCTTGACAGCGACGGCTACGAGCGACGAAAGCCGCGTATGTCTTTTTGCCGTCGATCTTACTCCATAGCCGATAAAATCACTGTAAAGTCTTTTTGAAATATGAACAGGATTTTGTACCACACGTAGCGTATGAAAGGGGCACAAATTTGGAAACGAAAAAAAATCCGTTAATTGACTTTGTAAGACAACGATTGTCGGCCTTCCATCGCCTCCGAAAAACATTGAAGCTTTTCATGATTTCCTTCTATTGACGGCGCCTTGTTTCTGATGTAGCCTTGGTGTGGCATTCTTCAAGAGAGCTTAGAAGATAAGATTCACTTCATTCCTCACGACGCTGACAGCCCAATAGGCTTGAGTGAGGAGGAATGTGCATTTCCCTTTGGCGAAACATCAACATCACCAACCCTGGCGCTCGTAGACCTTGCAGTAGTCACATGTCACAATCTGCACGTTTGTTTGTTTTTTTTTTACCACGTGAAAAATGTCTTTTAAATGGAATCATCGCGGCATAGCTGGCTGGATGACTCGAGGCACTTGTGACAATTTAGAATTTAGATTCGATCTCCTGCACTCCAACTATAGTCGTGACTTTTTTTTTTTTGTGTGCAGGTGACAAGCCGTGTGAAATTTCACAATGGGAACATGTCAACTCCCGCTGTCACCAGTTGAGAAATTGAACGTCAGGTAAATGGGTGCGCAATAATCAGTGAACCTTGCGGTGGCTCGTATTGTTTAATAGTTTTTACCCCGGGAGGCCGTCCGAAAATGTCGTGTCTGCGCCTTATATGGTCTGTTGGACTTGTATAAAGACAAGTGACGAGTGTAGTGTTGGGAGTGAGCGATTCGTTCGAAAGAAGGAATATTTTGGGTAAAGGTGAGAGAACGTATATAACCCTGAAATTAACCGTCATTTCCTGTTCTAAATTAATCGGTGGGTGAAACGTACGTAATTTCTCATTCAGAGCAAAACGTCTGTCTTCCTTAGATTTGTTTAATTCTCGTGAATCAAATCAGTAAATGACTGAGTGAAATTTATGACATTTCCTGTTCAGAATGTAAATTTTCCATTCAAAACGAACCGGCGAGTGAAACTAATGTCTTCTACCGTTCAGAGCGAGTTCAAAATGAACGAGTCATTTTCTTTCAGAGGAAATCAGACAGTGAAACGTACGTCATTTCTCGTTCACAATCGCTCCTAACAAGTTATCGAATTGCAGATTTTCTTTTCAAAACAAATTAGCGAGCGAAACAAATGCCATTTCCCATTTAGAGTGAGTCAGTGAGTGAAACGTAGATCATTTCTCTTTCAAAATGACTCAGCAAGTGAAACGTACACCATTTCCTGTTCAGAGCTCGATGATTTATTTCCTGTCGCGAGTGAATCAGAGTGAATAAACAAAATGCTATTTTCGTCATATGCCCTTCAAAACGAATAAGTGAGTGAAACGTACTATGTTATTTCTCTTTCAGAACGCTAGTTTTCTGATCCGTTTGTGTCTGGCGAATGAATCGTTTCTTCATCAGGTAAGGAACCACTATAGCCCAGTTTCTGCCGAGAAATCTACTCTACTTAACAAAATCCCAATTTCTACTGAGAAATTTACTCAACTTGACTGTCCTCGAGAAATCTACTTACTCTACTCGACAAAAGCCTTGTTTCCACCGAGAAATCTACTCTACTTAACAAAAGTTCAGTTTCTTCGAGAAACCAACTCTCCCTTGCTGTATTCTACTCGACAAAAGCCCAATTTCCACCGAGAAATCTACTCTACGAAACTGTACTCTAGTTCACTCTATTCAAGAAATCTACTTACTCTACTTAACAAAAGCCCAGTTTCCACTGACAGATTTACGCTACTCAACTTGACTCTACTTGAGATCTATTCTACTGTACACTATATATAAGCCCAGTTTCTACCGAGAAACCTACACTACTCGCAAAAGCCCAATTTCCACCGAAAAATCTACTCAACTCTACTTCACCCTACTTGATAAGTTTCCACTGAGAAATCTACTCTACTCAAGTGTACTCCACTTCACTCTGCTCGAGGAATCTACTTACTCTACTTGACAAAAGCCTTGTTTTCGCAGCAAAATCTACTATACTTGACAAAAGCCCAGTTTCCACCAAGAAATTTACTCTAATTGACTCTACCCAAGAAATCTACTCTACTGTCCTCTACTTAAAAGCCGTTTCCACCAAGAAACGTACTCTTCTCTACCCAACAAAAACCCAGTTCCCACCGAGAAATCTATTCTGCACTACTTCACCCTACTTGACAAGTTTCCACTAAGAAATCTATTCATGTACTCTACTTGACTCTACTCGAGGAATCTACTCTACTGTACACTACTTAAAAGCCCAGTTTCCACCGAGAAATCTATTATACTTGACAAAAGCCCAGTTTCCACCAAGAAATTTACTCTACTCTACTTGGCTCTACCCGAGAAATCTACTCTACTGTACTCTACTTAAAAGTCGTTTCCACCAAGAAATGTACGTTTCTCTACTCAACAAAAACCCAGTTCCCACGAAAAATCTATTCTACACTACTTCACCCTACTTGACAAGTTTCCACCGAGAAATCTACTCAAGTGTACTCTACTTGACTCTACTGTACACTACTTAGAAGCCCAGTTTCCACCGAGAAATCTAGTATACTTGACAAAAGTCCAGTTTCCACCAAGAAATTTACTCTACCCGAGAAATCTACTCTACTGTACTCTACTTAAAAGCCGTTTCCACCAAGAAACGTACTCTTCTCTACCCAACAAAAACCCAGTTCCCACTGAGAAATCTATTCTGCACTACTTCACCCTACTTGACACGTTTCAATCAAGAAATCTGCTCAAGTGTACTCTACTTGACTCTACTCGAGAAATCTACTTACCCGACTGACAAGTTTCCACAGAAAAATCTACTCTACGGTACTCTACTTGACAGTGGATTACTCAGTGGAAATTGGACTTATACTATCACTTGTTTATCGGAGCTAACGGTTGATGAAAGCCACAATAAAACAAAAAACACATTTATATAAAGATTTATAAATTTTTTTAATGAATAATCAATGTAC
Source organism: Hippichthys cyanospilos (assembly GCF_059441005.1). Taxonomy (NCBI): domain Eukaryota; kingdom Metazoa; phylum Chordata; class Actinopteri; order Syngnathiformes; family Syngnathidae; genus Hippichthys; species Hippichthys cyanospilos. The sequence goes on along the minus strand of NC_142378.1, from coordinate 4,102,442 downwards.
GGTTGCACAATTTGTACCGTGCGCCACATACAGTACATCACAGCTGCGATGACATTATTCACGATAACGGCGCCAATGTTTACTCTGGCAATCAAAGTGTGTTTGCCATTTGGCCGGGATCCGCAATTGCCCCCTTTCACCCAGTCTGGCGGCCCACGCACCTTTTTCCCCCTGTCAACCAAGACTAGCGGGGACAGAAATCAGTCAAACGAAACTGATGTGGACATCAGGTGGAGGATCCACTTACAGCCGGTCTCGCCCGAGCTCCCCTTGACTGCCGGTGCACTCTGACACGCTCGCATGCGTCGGCGCGACAGCTCTATATCCCGACTCCCCTCGAGCTGTTCAGGAGTGACTAAACACTCCCAAATGACCTTATCAATTGTTTTATTATTTCAGCGTAGGAGGGCGTGTTGGTTGACAAGGTGCTAGACACATTTCCCGCGCGGAGATTAAGTGTGAATCTCGCTTGCCCCGTGGGGGGCTCCGCGCTGTGTAATTATGCCAAAGTCGGTCATTTTCCTGGCTTGCGAGTCAGGGAACAAGGGAGGCTTTGATCGGGACTTCTAAGGTTACCTTGATTTGGGTTTTTTTGTGAAAGGTCATTCTTTTATCCGCGTTCCTCTTTGTTCTTTCATCATTCGCTGTCCTGTATGCAAGTACCTGCTGTTTGGAATGAATGAATAATCGGCACTCTTGTGCGAAACCCGTGAAAGAAATCCGCACCGGTACATGCGAGTATTGGGAGTTTTGAAGCAAAATTTGAGGGACACGCAGTGACCCTGTGGTTTCACAGATCGGGACGGGAACCTGTAATTCTCAAAGCCACTTGCCTCCCGCAGAAAAAGAAAATAAAATATGTCTTTATACACGTTCTCAACAACTACTTTCAAACACATACAATGTACTGTATTTAAAAACAAGTCCCGGAGAAGACTTGACAGTGCTTTTAAACCACGCAGTGTAAATGCAGCCCTGACCTCAGCCTCCACCAAACATCGGAATGAACTGCAACAGATTTGAACTCTCATCTCACAAGTGCTGCAAATGGATAAGAATCAGCAGCACTCCTTCCAATTTTTGTGGAAAGGCTCTCAAGAACGGTGAACACGGTTAGAACGGTAAACGGGAGCATACGCACATTTGGATAGGACACCTTATAGAAACACTGGTTCTTTTTATGTTTTTTTTTTTTCTACTGTGGTTTTGTGATTATCTGGCTCAATTTGATAAGCAACTGTCCCAGGGACCTACATTAATATTTTTTTATCAAGCAGTAATACAATGACATGGATAACTACTAGTATTATTACTACTACTACAATTGTTCTTCTTCAGATTTTAGACATTAATGGCCTTTTTTTGGGCGGGTTCATAATCTCGGACATCATTTGAATGCACCATACGTCTCGTTCTCACATTAGCAGCTCGTTCTTATGCCTAGAAAATTGTATTCTTCAGAATACCGTGTTTTAACTACTGGGTGCAAAAAAAAAGTGTACTGGGTACACCTGGCAAAAAAAAATAAAATAAAATAATTGCCTTGAGTTCCGGTTTTAACAACCTGGACTATACTCATGGCTTCTATTGACAGTGATCTCAACTATCTAAAGGTGTAGAAGAGTTTGCACCTTGCCACCGAACAGCTCCTAAATGAGTCCCATTGTGAGACCGTGTGAGTTAGCGGCGACCTTGTTCAGCTTCAGTAGGCGCTTGAACATGTTTTGTTTGAGCTGACCAGCAGCAGGCCAGTGGTGTCAATATCTATTTAATGCTCACTCTTGGTAATATGATGCTTCAGTGGACACGCCGGCTTCACACAAACAGCTTTTGTGCTTGTCCTTGGCCAGCTATTGTTTCTTTACAAGCTCTCCTTTTGCTGGGAAAAGTCGGTTGAGAAAAGAAAAGGATGCTTTTGAGGCATAAGCCCGTTGGAAACTCCTATATCATGTAAAGCCGACTGCAATTGGTGATTTGCTTTCTTATTAACTGATTAAATCCCAAAGGGAAATGTTTTTGTGTTTATTTTTTTTTTTAATTTCTATCAGTGTTTGGCTAAAGTGGACTAAAATTTTCGCAACTTGACGTTTTCTACAGTAAAATGTTGTAACCAGTACCTGAAACTTTGCTGTTTACTTGGCCGACCCGGTGCAAATTCTCTTCTTCTCCACTCAGAAACCAAAACCAAACTAAAAGACATGGATGAGGTTGGTGTGTATTTACTCTCGCACAGGTGGTACGAGGGGAGGTTTACCCCTATACCCACATTTTCACCACTTTGGCCTTTTTTACAGTAAAACATTGTAACAGGTACCTGAAACTTTGCTGTTTACTTGTCCGACCCAGTGCAAATTCTCTTCTTTTCCACTCTGAAAGCAAAACCAAACTAAAAGACATGGATGAGGTTGGTGTGTATTTACTCTCGCACAGGTGGTACGAGGGGAGGTTTACCCCTATACCCACATTTTCACCACTTTGGCCTTTTTTACAGTAAAACATTGTAACAGGTACCTGAAACTTTGCTGTTTACTTGGCCGACCTGGTGCAAAATCTCTTCTCCTCCTCTCCGAGACCAAAATCTAACTAAAAGACATGGATGTATTTGGTGTGTATTTACCCTCGCGCATGTGGTATGAAGGGAGGTGTAGGGGAGGTATGATGTTTTTTCATCATGAGAATTTTTCGCTCAAATCATGTTTATCTGCTCTGTGTGAGAGCGCAGAATAAGAAAGATTTGTTTAGAAATGCATCAATCGAGGAAAAAAAAACACTTTGTGGGTGTTTACGTTGAGAAAAATCACCGTGGTTGGATCAATATAATTGTATAATAATAGGAATTACCAAAAATGTCAAGTAAATGCATATTGAAAAATCAGCTTTTTTTTGTTTTTGTTTTTTTTTTAAATTTAATTTTGACGTGGCAAAACGAGCCAGAGGACAAGTGGAAGGAGTGCATTAAGAAGCAAACATGTAATTTAATTGAGTTGGCAGCGATCGCTGTTAATAACATCATATTGTTCCCGCAAATGCTGATGGACACGGCTGCTTTTGTTTCCCTTCAACTTATTTGTTTTGCATGTATCGTTTCCTCATTTATATCAGCCCGGTGACAGCTTGTCCAGCGTGCGCAATAAGTTAGCTGACATAAATAGCAGGCAACCTGCCAGACGCTTGCGAGAATACATTTTAGGAAGAATGATTCTCATTTCGGGGGCTAGCCGCTTGGCTCGGTGATACAAAATGTCAAAATGAAGGGGGGGGGGTGCAATAAAGGGTTTTTCGTCGCCGTTGCGCTTTGTCAGTGTCCAGGTTGACTTGCAATAAGGAAGACAACAGATCCGACCATGTCAAGATATCTGTTGTCAAATGCGATTCCCACCATTTATCAAACGTTTTTTTCTGCGTATTTCGTGATGTTCAACGGTATTTTGTGATTACGTTCTGAACTATATTAAGGCTACATGCTTAAGACAGCATTATTGTCCATAAGGCTGCAATGTATTGACTAGTACAGATACAAAAAAATGATAATGTTTTAGCATTTGGCCTAGATTATACAACTACTTACATATGGAAACATGATCAAAATACGTGGAAGTACGTTTGAAAGTAGGCTAAATGGTAAAAAAATAGGATTTTTCTTTCTCATTTTTCTTAATTTGCAGGATGCAAATAAAAGAAAACCCGAGTCTTTTTTGAAAAAATGCTAAGTTTTTAGCATTTCATTTGGATTATAACAGTATTTCTCAAATAATGGGGCGGGACCCACTAATGCTGATGTTAAATGCTGAAAGCATTGCTTTTTTTTTCCATTTAATGCTAATATTCCCATAAAAAAAAAAAATCGGAGTAAAAATGGTTTGTTATCTTAATTTTTGAGCATTTAGCATGCGAGTACAAATGCTTTCAAACATATTAACAAGTAACTTTGAAAAAGTTCACGTTATTTCGGCAGCTCCATGCTTCTATAGATTGGAAACCATTTATTTACTATATACAGTTGTCCCAAATACAGCCAACCCCCTAGGATCATGACAGTTGTCTTTTGTCGCAAAGCCGGAAACATACTGTTAAGAGGGGACGAAAAACTCAGTATTCCACATCACAACATGAGAAAAACGTAAGCCAGGGACGCTGTAACATGGGGGTCCACTGTATTACAAAATCACCTCGAGGGCCGGATTAAACTCGTTCTGGGGCCGGAATTGGCCCGCGGGACATATGTTTGACACCACTGGACTAAACGAAAGGAAAAACCTGGGCAGATGACATTTCATCTAGTGAAGTATTGAACTGCAAACACCATTAGTTCTTCAAACTGACCAGAACACAAGCAGACAACATCCATAACCCCGGCTCTGTAATATGTTGTTTCTTCCCATATAATTCTATCATGAGCCTTCGGGAGCCTTGTAAAGGAGATTGTTATTTGATATCTAACATACACGACAGTGGCCGCTCCTGGGGTTGCGGTATTGATTTTTTTTTTTTTTGTCAAGATCAGGTGCCTGTGTTGGTGAGATTGCTTGCCTCTCTCGGAATTTTCTTGCAACTTTCTCTCAATTTTCAAGATGCCCGGGCTTGTCGTGATATTTTCAAAATTGATCCGTTTGATCAGAGGCGACGGGGTGGAAGCGGGTGATTTGTCACTGGGTATGTTTGGAAGAGCCGGGACGTGTCCTGGAGCTCACGAGGCAAATTGAAGGCATTCCACGCACTGAGACGACGTCATCGGTCGGAAGTCGTCGTGCGGTGCGGCGAAACATCGTCGGAAAAGTCGGCGTTCGTCGCAAAGCGTCGGAAAAGCATTTCGGACTGATTCAACATGTTGAATCGGATCAGGGCCGTCGGAACAATCTTCACTTTGAGTAGCTGTTAAGCTAGCGCACCAGACGAGAGATGAACCGGAAGTGAGGAACGCGGAAGAAACGACCGGGGTGAAAGTCGAAATCTTTATAATGCGAAACTTTATCAAGATCTGCGGGAACGTCGGCGTTCGTCGCGGGGTGTTGGAAAAGGTTTACGATGGGATTCAGCATGTTGAAACGACTTTGGAACAATCTTACCTTTGAGTAGCTATTAAGCTAGCGCACAAGACGAGAGATGAACCGGAAGTGAGGAACGCGGGAAAAACAAGCGAGGCTAAAGTTGAAATCCTTATCGTTCGCAACGTTATCAAGAAGAGCAGAATTTCTTTCTCGTCGCGCGGCGTCAGCTTGGTGCGGCCAAATAGCGTAGAAACAAAACATTTGTCGCGGAGTGCTGGAAAAGGGTTTGGAGCCGATTCAGCACCTTGAATTGGGTCGGGGCTGTCGGAACAATATTCACACTGTTTGGCCGTTTAGCTAGCAAATTAGCTCACAAGACAAGATGAGAACTGGAAGTGACGAATGTGGAAAAAACAATCGAATATCAAATGTCCTTATAATTCACAACTTTATCAAGAACAGCATCATTTCTCTAGTTTTTTTTTTTTTCCAGAACTCCCACAATGCAAAGGGCTGATGAGGCAAATATAAGGACCTCTAACCCTAACCCCGCGCCGTCAGCCTGGTGTCGCGAAACACCGTCGGAACCTCGGGGCTTGTCGGAAAAAGGAATTCCGGCTGATTCAGCACGTTGAATCGGGTCGGGGCCTTACAAAAATATTCACTCTGAGTTTCCATTTAGCTAGCGAATTAGCTCACGAGACGAGAACAGGAAGTGAGAAATGCGCATAGAAAACAAGTGCGACGAAAGTCAAAACTTTTACAAGGCGCATTTACCAAGAGCAGCAAAATTTCTCTGGTTATTTTTCAAGAATCCCACAATGCATGTGTGAAATGTACGCCACGCGGTAGGAACCGTCACTATCGCCACCTATGGCACGGTGGAGTACTGCATCAAACGAATGCGCAGAAGATACAAAGTAGTTGGTGTCGCTGTAATATGTTCATAGTAATTTTTCTGAGACGAACTGAGAAATAGAAGTAATAAGCCCACGCTGGAGGGGGGTTCACGGCGACCAATCGTCGGGTTGTCGTGTAGAGGGCCTCACAGAATTAAGTAGCCAATTTCACCGAGCGTGATGGGCCTTATACTAACACACCACATGATTTATTCTACTTGGAAATTAATTAATTAACATTTCCGTCACGAAATATAATTGCGCCGTTCCCCGTATTTTATAGTTTGCATTGGAGGTGTATGAAAGCCATTTAATCCGGTCACTAAGTGTTGCATTGAAACGGGGGAATCATTCATCCTGAGGGTGCTTGAGAATTTAATTAGGGTAAAAAAAAGAGAAAAAAAACGAATAAATATTTGGCTGAGGATCATTTGCATGACATTTTTTGAGGCAACATTTAGTTTACTAATTAGACTTAAACCTCTGATGGATATTGATGTTAGAGGAGCAAAATAAACAGACTTTTTTTTTTGTTGAGTTGGTTAATACAAGATGATTTGAACCCATTTTTCAGCGTGGAATTAAAAACGGATGTTAGCTTATTCCTCTATCAACTCAAGATTTTTAGTTTGAGGCAAGAATCAAAAATCAATACTTCTTACCTTACGGCCGCTATTATACTTTTTCAGCCCAGGGGGACTTGTGCAGGATTCTATAAATATAAAAATGTGTGCTAATGTAAGATGTAATTGTTAGAAAAATGTAAACAGGAAAAAAAAAAAGGGAAATTCAACTTCTACTTTAACTAATCACTTTTGGGCTTAGTTTATTAAAGTAATTACTCTAGGAAATTAAGTACATAGTAATTGGTTACTTTATGTACTCGAGTGCTAAAAAAATCTTACAGTAATTGATTTCCATAAGTTTTTCAATTACTAAAGTAATTGATTACTTTTGGTCCCTAAAGTACTCAATTACTAACCCTAAAGTAATCACATATTTTTTCACAATCAAATACTGTAGTAATTGATTACACTGTTTAGTTAAGCTCTTAAATAATCAATTGCTTTTAGCTAGTAATTGATTATCCTAAATACTCTAATAGCTAAAGAAATAGATTAGTTTTTAGTATCTGACCAAGAAAATTATTTTAGTAATCAATTACTAAAGGTAACTGATTACTTTAGTACTCAATACATTTAGTACAGAAAATTTTTAGACACTTATTAGGCAAACTTCCATAAGTATTTTAATTACTAGTGTAACTGATTACTTTTGGTACCTAAAGTACTCAATTACTAACCCTAAAGTAATCACATATTTTTTCACAATCAAATACTGTAGTAATTGATTACACTGTGTAGTCAAGCTCTTAAATAATCAATTACTTTTAGCTAGTAATTGATTATCCTAAATACTCTAATAGCTAGAGAAATCGATTAGTTTTTAGTATCTGACTTGAAGAAAATTATTTTAGTACTCAATTACTCATGGTAACTGATTACTTTAGTACTCAATTCATTTAGTACAGAAAGTTTTTAGACACTCATTAGGCAAACTTGAAAAAAATACACAAATGAGTCAATTGCTATTATGCTAGCTTTGCGTTTGCAGATATTGACCGTATATTGGGTAGAAATCTCACATTTCATTCTTCAAAATGGTTGCCTGGTGATATTTGTTTCGGCTCCGTGTTAAGTGGTTTCAAACAGCGACTTTTCTTTTATAACGCGCGCTAATGTACTGTACATTACGATCGTCAAGCTAAATTAAATTTAGCGGCGAGGCTAAAACCTGACACCGCCGTCCCGCTCGAGCTTTGTTATGACAATTTTTCATAGGCTTGGAGAACCCCGAAAAAACAAGCATAATTCCATTACATTCTAAACGGATGGAGACCCAGACTGAAACTTTTATTGTCCTCGGTCTCATTATCAGACACGGGCACTAAAAAGTCGTAGAAAGTGAGGAAGGCGAGAGCGGGTGGAGGGGGGGGGTGTTATGGATTTGGAAGCGAAATAAAAAGTGTGCTTATTCATTTGAGAAAGATTTATGATCTCATGCAGATGTGCTTGTGAACCCTTTAGTGCTTTGTCTCTCTCAGAATGTCCCCGTTGCGACATTCAGCGACTCTGCAGTCCCGCAATCAACATCCTGTCTCCGTGTAAATGCGCATAATAGCTCCCAAAACATTGAAATTTATGGTCCGGCACGCACATCCTCAGATAGAGGCTCAAATTTGCTCGCAATGTATTGATTTGCACATCACCTTGATTTCCATGCGTTCAATCGCCAATGCGTGATACTTCCAAACGGATAAGGCAGCTCTTTATAGAAAATAAAAGAAGAAGCGTTATTCATGAGTGCGACTGCATAATTAAGGTAAGGACTTGATCTCTGATGAAGTCGCTAGGACTTAATAGGGTATTTCAAATAAGTTTGAAGATGGAGCAAAAACAAATGTCCATTACAGTGGACACAAACGAATAGGCTCGGACACAACATTTTTGGAGGGCCTTTTGGGTAACACAGCAGATCGTTGGAAAGGCCGGGATGACCTCTGATGAAGTCACTAGGACTAAGTAGGGTTTTTCAAATAAGTCTGAAGATGGAGCAAAACAAATGTCCATTACAGTGGACACAAACGAATAGGCTCGGACACAACATTTTTGGAGGGCCTTTTGGGTAACACAGCAGATCGTTGGAAAGGCCGGGATGACCTCTGATGAAGTCACTAGGACTAAGTAGGGTATTTCAAATAAGTCTGAAGATGGAGCAAAAACGAATGTCCATTACAGTGGACACAAACGAATAGGCTCGGACACAACATTTTTAGAGGGCCTTTTGGGTAACACAGCAGATCGTTGGAAAGGCCGGGATGACCTCTGATGAAGTCGCTAGGACTTAGTAGGGTATTTCAAATAAGTCTGAAGATGGAGCAAAAACAAATGTCCATTACAGTGGACACAAACGAATAGGCTCGGACACAACATTTTTAGAGGGCCTTCTGGGTAACACAGCAGATCAGGTAAGGGCGGTAATGACCTTTCATGAACTCATTAGGACTAAGGAGGGTATCGAATCCAAAGATAGAACAAAAACAAATGACCATTATAGTGGGCACAAGCGAAGAGGCTCGGACACAAACTTAATAAAGGGCCTCACAGGTAATGTGAGAGATAATTGGAAAGGCCGAAATGACCTCTAATGAAGTCCCGCAAAGAGGACACTGGGTCTTAGTTGGGTAGCTCCAATGAATCCAAACATACTGTATAGACCAAAAACAAATGTCCAACACAGTGGACACAAATAAATAGTCTGGCTCTTTGGAGGATAAAGTGCAATCAAAACCAAGGCTATAGTCAAGTCTTCGGTCCTGGAACCGGTCCAATGTTAGCAGGCTTGGGCGGGACTGAGCATTTGTATTCATTTACTGTCTCGACAGAACAGTGCTTGAGTTATTCTGCACAGAGACGGGCAGACATACAGCAAAAAGTCGGACAAAAATCCCTCTATTACAATTGGAACAGTTTATTTAACGTTTCAAATTAAGAGTGAATTGAATGGAACATGAACTTATTAAAAACATGTGTTAGCATGACCCCTTTGCAAAAACATTGCGTGTTGTCATTTGTATAATTTTTCATTTTTGAAACCAGAAAATGTCATTTACTTGAGTACAATTTTTTCTACCTCTAGGAATGAAACCAAATTCCTGTTGCCCGAGAAGTGTACTTTTTTTTCCACGTCTGGCATGTAAAACACATTAGGCAAATGTTTTGTGCAGCTGGTGGTACTCCAGGGGGTGTGTCTTTACCTTAAGCACAACATGCCGTCTGGCTCGTACAAATGAGGCAAGCGAACGGAGAGGACGGATCACCTACAGGCGCAAGAACACGCTAAACTAACTACCTGCATATATTACAACTGCAACATCTGTTTTATTTCCTAACAGAGTTAGTCGAATAAGATGTTGAAGAAAGAAGACATACCAGCATTCTAATGAAGGCGCATTCAGGCGGGCTTTTTCCGAAGTAGCCATTTTTTAATCATGAATTCACATGCAAGTCATTTTACCATTACCGTATGTATAATACAGCTTCTTATTCCACTATATTTTGGCATTCAACTGCTTCGACATTTTTTGACATATTGAAACCATTTCAAGTTCAAACTCTTCGGAAAATTCTCACTTCCATAGCTATTACTTTTATTGTTCCTAAATTTCACGGTTTTTCCATAATTTAACATTTTTCATCCAAAAATACCCATTCATTCCCAATTGCAAGCTTAAAAACAAAAATAAAAACATCCAAAATTCTAACTTCTTGTGATCAATATTCATCAAAATCTTCATAATTTTCACCAACATTTTACATTGTCGCTTCTCTTATTCCAGGTTTCATCTTTGAATTACCTGTACATTTGTCCCTCTCACTTTTCCCACACATTCCAAAAATTCGAATCTTCACGAATATTTCTTTTTCTTATTCAAGGGAACTCATGCTCTTTCATATTTTCAAAATGTTATCCAAATACAATGCCTATTCCTTTCCTCACATGTTCAACGTGTTATCAAATTAATAAGATACAAAATTTTGCTGCTGAAAATGTCTAAATAAGTTTAGTACAGCAGTCAAATATGTGTGATGCGCTATGCTATTTTCGTTTTTTTTTTAAATCTTTCATAATACTTTTTTTTTTATCAGGTTCGCAAGATAATTTGTTTTGGAAAAGAACAAGAAGCTCCTTTGAGTTATTTTGTTTGGTCAGAAATAGCTGTGATTTTTGAAGTGTCCGTTTTCTCATTAAAATTCAAAAATATTCCAAATGCATCTCAGCCGTGCGCCAATTGGGTCTCTGTTGTCCTCAATTTGATATGGAAAACATCTTTCTCTGATTGAAGGACTCAAATGAGTGTCTCTTGTCTTTCCTAATAATTTTCAGCTCGGTTTTGCTCCGAGGCAAAACGGACTGAACGGCAATAATGAGACGTGCATGACAGCAACATACAAATGTCGGCGCCACGACTGCCCGATTGCTAACTGGTTTCACCAAGATTTCTTCTGTTCACAATTCAAAGACATTTACAAGTCTCAGCAGTGTCTCAATGTGTTCAACTCACCGTTTGTTTGTTCGGACGAGGATGTCAGAAACCAGGTTCTGGTTCTTGGGTAGGTGGATGAGTTGATCATAAATAAAATAGCCTGAGCGGTAAAGCTTGAAAAATATCAGACTGTCATTTGAAAATCTTTAGAGTAGCAAGAAGGCGTGTCTTTTCTTGGAGCAGTTGTCCCATAATCCACACAGACATGACATTAGGCTGCCATCTTGCTTTTGAACTTTGACCCTTGCACACCTGGCCTTGGAGAGGGAGGAGGAGGGGGGTTAGATAGATGGATAGATAAGACAGAAGCTGTAGCTAGCTAGCTAACAAGACGAAAGATGTAGCTAGCTAGCTAAGAAGAAACATCCTTAATGCACTGTAGCTAGCTTGCTAAAGAGAATAATCAACACTGTTGCAAGCTAGCTAACAAGACAGATAAATAAACCAGCGAGCTAAAAATAAAGGCTAATAATGCAGCTAGTTAGCTAACAAAGGGGAAAGTAAAATAATAGCTCGATAGATAGATAGATAGATAGATAGATAGATAGATAGATAGATAGATAGATAGATAGATAGATAGATAGATAAATAAACCAGCTAGCTAAAGATAAAGGCTAATACTGCAGCTAGCTAGCTAACAAAGAGGAACGTAGATAGATAGATAGATAGATAGATAGATAGATAGATAGATAGATAGATAGATAGATAGATAGATAGATAGATAGATAGATAGAGATAAACCAGCTAGCTAAAGATAAAGGCTAATACTGCAGCTAGCTAGCTAACAAAGAGGAACGTGGATAGATAGATAGATAGATAGATAGATAGATAGATAGATAGATAGATAGATAGATAGATAGATAGATAGATAGATAGATAGATAGATAGATAGATAGATAGATAGATAGAGACAATTTTCACAAAACTTCCAAACTTAAAAGATAATTAACTATTGAATTAGAATATCTCTATATCAATAGCTTAATTTTCACATTTGAACATGTAAACATGTAAACATATAAACATATATATATATATATATATATATATATATATCTTTTTTTATTTTTTTATTTTTTATTTTTAAATATAAACTGTTTTAAATTCCATAAATCGACAAACATTTGCTTTTCCGGTGGATTTACCCTGATGTTTTCGAGCAATGCACGAAAACAAAAAGACTTCTAATGCAACCAAATGCAAAACATACTACCCTACCTCCACAACGGTGGCGTTTTTTTTCCGCCTTCCGTTTATGACATTCATCGCGGGAGCCCGGAATTCATTAGAGCTCCATTTTGCATAAGCGCCACAGCCTGGAGTCACTCCATCTGTGAAACTCGCACAGAACAAAAAGACGCATCTGAAATCAACTGGAAGACAAAACGGCGAGCGACGGGGGAACCAAGGCGCAAAGGGCGCAATTTTCGCCTTCACCTTGGAGTCAAAAGGACCAATTTCCGTCCGCCGTTTATTTACAAAACAGCGACGGAGCGGAACGGAATTTTGGCGGGCGGCGTTAACCGCGCCGCGCCGCGCCCGTATGTAAGTGTGTGTCGCGGCGCACACGCCTGGCTGCTCATATGTAATTGAATCGCTTGTTGGAAGTCTTCTAATAAATAGCCGCTGACAGTTGAGCGCGGAAACTTCGCGGTGACCTTGTTAGATTAGCGTGATGACTCACCAATTCTACGGCGGCGTATCGACTGTAACGCCAGCGCCGTTGAGGTGCTTGGCGCCCTTAATCAACTTTTAATGAGAGCGCGCGTGTTCCCGACTGGAGGGAATACATGCGAATGTAGCAGATTAGCGCAAAAAATAATATATATATGCTAGCCTGTCTTATTTACTTTAAATATCCGTCTTGATGATTCTTCCTGTTGCTAATCTATTCCTTTGTTTATCGTACCTTTGGGCTACATGCATTTGGACCAGGTTGCGCTATAAATAAAGCTTTGTTAAAGCTTCTTGCCAAGTGTTGTCTTGCTTTCTCTGCTAAGCAGCTTTATGTGCGATCTGAAACAAAAAAAAAAGATAAATATGAAAACACAATGGAAGTCAATATGGAAATATGTTTTATGCAACTGCACTAGGGGCAACAGGATATTCGGATTATTATGTGTTTAGGGGAAAAATATAGCCAGGTCCATCTGTTTTTATCCATCTCCTTTTGTCAGTTTCTGTGTATTGAAAATGACATCATTTCAAAGAGCACAGGTAACGATAAAAACGTTTAAAACGTTTAACATTAACGTTTAACATTGATTAAACGTTTAACATATTCATAATTATATCTTAAAATCCATAATGTCAACATACAATGATTTGCAAAGGAGGTACTTTAACACAATTTGGGGATGAGTTACTTCTTGTTCCAACTGTTTTGCTATTAATTTGAAAAGAATCCTGTCCAAAAACATTTAAACAATTTCGCTTTACAGCATATATTTACATATATATATATATATATATATATATATATATATATATATATATATATATATATATATATATATATATATATATACACACACAAGAGTTTTATTGTCATATGCATAGTAATACCACACAATTAAACTCTTAATTCTTATAAATACCTACACACACACACACATATATATATATATATATATATATATATATATATATATATATATATATATATATATATATATATATATATATATATATATATATATATACATGCAACACAATTCTCTTTAAGTTGCTTCATGTTCCATTTCGTTTGCTCTTATTTTGAAAATCAAATTGTGGGCAAAATGGGACCACTGTTCGGTTTTCTACACTTCATTTTTGAAAGCAGGCAGCTCATTTTTGACAGCAACAGGGATGCATTTGAAAATCCATTTCTTGAGTGACAGACTATCAGTAGCGTGTATATATATATATATATATATATATATATATATATATATATATATATATATATATATATATATATATATATATATATATATATATATATATATATATATATATATAGGTGTGTGTATAAAATTACTGTTGGCTATCATTGGGCTTCGAACGCAGCGGCGGTTCGCTACGTGCGCCCCGACTTGATTGAGAAGGGGAATGGCAACGCACAGCAAGCACATCAGCATCAACATCAATCATTCTCCTTTGAGCTTCTGGAACGGAAAGAGAGGAGCTGCCTTCACTATTGTCCTCTTTAATGGCAAAACGCTTCCGTTTGAATTTACCTCATAAATCATTGTACGCTCACTAATCATGCGGCTCCGGCTGAGAATGAGTCCCCGCCTTCTTTCAAGTGAATCAGCATGTTTTCGCTGCGCTTCCGGCTGATGAAGGCACAACCTTAGTTAGTGCAAAGGAATTGCCACAACCATATTTTTGGATGATCACATTTGCATTTTCTCACTTAAATTCGATCGCAAAACATTTCAGCGCAACGCCGTCGCCTTGTTTTCACGCCATGTGAAAATACGCTCTCGTTTATCTATTTGGGTCCCACCCTACTTCATGCATATTTATTTTTTTGCTTGCTAAGATCACTTTTTATAATTTGTGCTCCTTTAAGGGGACACCTCCAGTTTTTTTCTTCATCGCAAAGCCCACCTGCTATTGTGGGAATCATTTCAAGGTTGTGTGTGTAATTTCACAGCACAGTAAACGAAAGCGAGAGCCAAGTGGACCCGCAGGTCTAGTTATGCGGAACCAAATGTCACCCAAAGCCAAAAGGTCCTGCGTCAGGGATCAGTTAAGAAAACGACAAAATGTGCACCCTGGTCACTCACGTTTTTACCCTGACAGAAAATAGTAATTATTACCCTCAAATATAAGACACGCTTATATTTTTGATACACACTTAATTTTTTGGTCAAATTCACTCATTACTATTTTCTTGCGTTAATATCTGTAAGTTATATATTTGTTGCACGGGAAGTGAAGTTCAGATTTCCCACATTGTGAGAGGTCAGTGAACACAGCGCCAGTGTAACGTTGAATGCGCTGCAAGTATTTGTTTTTTCTTTTCCTCGCGTCACATCTTGAGTTTGTTTTACCATAAATAAGCAAAATTGTGCAGCGTCCGTGTTTCGCTAAGTTTATGTTCGTGCCAAAAGACGGCAATTAATAAATGCGTCAAATGGATTATCTTTCCGTGTTCTCTAACCGACGCCACTCTTTGGTGAATCAGCTGGAGACACCATAACTTTTATATTTTTGTAAAATTCCTGTGTGTGAACAAGAATGGACTCGGACGTTGGTTCAGTCTGCTCACTTCTTTTATGGAAAATGAAGCCTTAACCACCTCAGCTAACACAAGCAGTTGTTAGCTGTAACAAACGCCTTCTATCTCGTTCCTTTCCGGTAATTATTGTCAGAATATGGCTTATATAAAAATGCACATCCCTGCATCAGATTTCAGGTGGTTGATTGTGCGTTGGTTGTCCTTCACTTTGAGCAAGGCAAAACTATCATAAAGCCCAAAGTTGCAAGATGGGAATTCTCGCAACGTTCTCTGTTGGAACCACAGGAAAGCGCAGAGCAGATGGCAGGCCTCTGGCTTCAACTGGTGATTTATGTAGACAGCGTGGGGTAGATCCGAACCTGGGAAGCTCACTGTTTTCCACTCACTTTTTATGCTTATTTATATTCTTCCCGTGAAATGTATTTTGTGTATGAAAATGGCTGAAAAGCTTTTAGAGAAGAACCTCAATCGAAACTAAGGACGGAAAAAAAATGGAGATTTTGTATGCATGAGCTTATTTTGGGAGAGAATTCTTTCTCAATTAATGCTACAGAAATTTCAGATTGAATACTGAATATGAGGATTATGCCAGCCTATATGGAGCACAAAAACATTTTCGATACTAGATTAGTGCCATTAATCTCATGATATTTGAGGATAAGTGCAATATTAGAAAAGGTATTTCTTTAACATGATGTGTCTTTTTTTGAGGGGGCTTGTAGAAAAAGTACTGTTGACAGTTACTTGATATCGCTATCATTACCCGCCCAAAAATTGAGTACTCGTCCTGGTATTGGTCTGAATAAAGTAGTATTGTGCATCCCTAATTTTTGGTTTACAAATTTGTAATATTGTTTATAGTGTCTTCAAAAATTAAAAGTCATTATTCACGAAAAAATTAAATGTAACGTTAACGTACATGGATATCTAGACTCGGAAATTCTTTCAGAACCTGACTCGAAAACTAGACTCGAAAAATTGACTGAAACTAGACTTGGATATAAAAATGAAGTTAGCTTTGTTGGTATCGGTCTAAATAGAGTAGTATCGAACATCCTTAATTTAAGGTTTACAAATTTATGATATTTATTATATTGGGTTGAAAGTGTTAAAGTCATTATTCACAAAATTATATATATATATATATATATATATATATATATATATATATATATATATATATATATATATATATATATATATATATGAGCGTAACCAAAACATACACAGAAAACTAGACTCTGAACTAGACTCTGAAATACTCTGAGAAACAGACTCAAAAACTACACTTGGACAGAATAAGGAAAAAATAGAAAATAGAAAAAATATCTGCTATTTAATTAAAAATATCCATAGGTCCAACAATGCTGACCTCATTCATATTTATAACCAAACCAAACTCCGCCCTCAACAGTCTCCATTAAAACTGCAATAGACAGCAAAAGTTCCTTTTTGAGCAATATTTGCTTTACATAACAAAAACAAACTTGAACACGCTAATTGCAAGACATGAAGACATAAAATAACGAACTAAAAAAAAAAAATGCCAAAAAAGACCTGCATTTTTCAAAATGTCTCTTCAGCAAATATTTTCCTCAATAAACAACATGACAAACCGCCCACACGTGCAGAATATTTGATCCCCTGCACTTGCGCCCACACGGATCAAACTAACAAAAACAAAAGATTTTCAAAGTACTTTACCTGTGCCTCCGGCATTTATATGCTAATAATCGCTACACAAATGTGCAACCCAGCATAACACTATACCGTAGCGCGTATTTCCATATGTAACCTTGTACGGTTAAGCGTTGTAGAAATGACCTTGAAGATCCCTGCAAACGTATCGCAGAAGCAGCAAGAAAAAAATACGACGTCAAGCCAATACATTTCCTCTGCGAATATAACCCCGAGTATTTGAAAAGTTCTATTAAAAAGCAAGTTTTGAAGAACTCCTGAATGTTGGTCACCGGTGCATTGTTTGTTTCCGCGCAGAAAAGAGGCGAGAGACCACAGTGGCAGCTGGCACCGCGAACGGGAGCAGCTGCTCAGTGCTAAAAAAAAAAAAAAACTCCATTGCTCGGCCTCCGGATGTTGCTGGTGAAGGATGTGCGTCAAGTTAACAGCTACATCCACCTATGAAAAGCTTTGCGGTTCATTTAACCCTTGGGTGTGCAGGGATTTTTCACTAGCCTGGACTTTTCGACCAATTTGGGCTGAATTTGAAAGGGTCATAAAATCGTCAAATATCGATATATATTTACTTTCAACTCCTCAAAATCTTCAGCGGCAATAACCCTATCTATCTATCTATCTATCTATCTATCTATCTATCTATCTATCTATCTATCTATCTATCTATCTATCTATCTATCTATCTATCTATCTATCTATCTATCTATCTATCTATCTATCTATCTATCTATCTATCTATCTATCTATCTATCTATCTATCTTCAAGCTAGCAAGCTAACCTGCGAGCTTTTCATCAAGCTAGCTAGCAAGCTAACTCCTATCTATCTATCTATCTATCTATCTATCTATCTATCTATCTATCTATCTATCTATCTATCTATCTATCTATCTATCTATCTATCTATCTATCTATCTATCTATCTATCTATCTATCTATCTATCTATCTATCTATCTATATATATGTACAAAAATGGTCAAAGATGCGATAATAGCTAAAGAAATGTTGCTGTATATTTATATATTTATAAAATTTCATTAAGAATATTTATTATGACATAATCTAAAGTATTATGAATTTTGAAGACTTTTGCATGATGGGAGTCCAGGCTAAGCCAGTCATTAAAGTTATTGAAAGGCTTGCAAATGGCCGTGAGAGACACCTAATGTTTTGGGGGTCTTAACACAAGAGTTTCTTTTCTAAATTTTCAAATTCATCCAAGTTCAGTCCATCATACTAACTTATACGTGCTCAGTATAAATCTAACAAAGGAAAAATTCTGTGGTCCGGTCTCCAATTTTGCTCACTTTTTTCATGCTAGCGAAGGAATGCTCTGACAGATCCATCTAAGTTGCATTCATCGTACTGGTTAGCTTTGCACAAAGCTAGCAAAGGATAAAATTGATGGCCTCCATTTTTGCTAACTTACTTCATGCTAGCACAGCAAATTTGTGGCAAAGAAGTTTATACACTGCATCGATAGCCTTCGTTGACTGATTACCGTATTTTCTGCACTATAAGGCGCATCGGATTATAAGGCCCACCTTCAATGAATGGCCCATTAAAAAAAACAAAAAAAACAAAAAACTGTTTATAAGGCGCGCCAGGTTATAGGGCGGATGTAATCAAAGCTACATGGAACCAAAGCTGGTGGCTGGGGCTGCATTTGCATTCTGTTATGTGTCCACTAGATGGAGCTGCACTCAAGGGAATGTCAACTCATTGGCGCACTGGATTATAAGGAGCACCACCAGCTTTTAAAAAAAACATTAAGGCTTTTAGGTGCCCCTTATAATGCGGGAAAAACGGTACTTGAAATTTTTACATAAGGCTCAATAGGTTGCAAAATTTTACATATAATTACTTGGCACTTTAGCATTTATTCACTGTAATTAACGATTTAGTCACTTTTTTTTACAATACCTTCTCAAATATGCACTTAAATGTCTCGCTTTGTCATTAGTTCATCCAAAGTAGACTTGTCTAGATCATGACGTTTCTTTGGACGTCAATAACTTGAAGCTAAAACCCCCCATGGAATTTCTGGCACCATTCGTGCTAGCTAGATCAGCGCAAAGCTAACAAGGGAAGGATTCGCCGGTCCTGATTCAGGACAAACCCGCGGCAGCCTGGCTGACTATATCAAAAAAAGAAAGTTTGGAAGGCGTGCTTAAATATAGACATGGCGCCTCCCTCCTGGGCAGAAACGGAGAGATGATTCACAGGAGATGAGATTTAATGGGGGATCTTGTGCATGTAGCGCAACCTTTACATCCTCGGTGTTGGGCAAAAATACTCGACTGTAGGAGCATACATCAGCTTCACCCGTTGAGGCTTCATTAATTCTGTTATATGAAAAAAAAAGTGTATAGGTAATTTGCCCCCAAAGGACTGACCTCTCTGTTCATTAAAAGTAACATCAGAGAGACCAATTAATCAGCGTTCAGTTAATCAAACAGGTACTTTGCCGAGTTTTTCCGGTATGCTGTTTTTACTGCTGCTTTTAACTTACCAAGCGGTAGCAAATTAAAAATTATCACCGCGTAACGTGAAATATTCGACGAAAATGGCGCACGCGGATCCGCGTTGGGTTTTTTCCAAGTTGGAGGAAATGAGACTCGAAGTGTTTTTACTCGGGCAGGGGCTAATAAACTCGACTGCACTCGATAATACTTAACTCAACTTAACTCAACTGACAACTTATGTGGAATGAACAAGGACGTAGATGGAAAAGCATGTGCATTGTCATGGGAAAATTATAAACGACCAAACGAAATAAAACACGAAAATAACATCATAATGGAGAAAAACATACTGTATGAAAAACAAAAATAAAAGACAAATGAAAAAACGCTGTAGATGAAAAAATGTGAAAAATACGAACAATATCATTCATACACTATTTATTATAATATAATTATGAGATATTTAAAATCCGTTGCAAATAAAAAGATCAGATATATTGGAAATTCTATATAATATAAATATAAAATGTTTAAAACAAACAAAAAACGTAAATGAAAAGCTATACATATTAAAAACAAAAACATACTGCTTATTTATTTGATTTTAGGGTTTCCGTTAAACCAAATCACAAACATAAAATATAACAAGAAAGTCCACATATTATCGGAAAAAAAGTATGATGTATGAAGCATTTCTAAAAACAAAACAAAAAAACATACATTAAATGAGAAAAACGTAAATAATAAACAAAAACATAATTGAGGAAAATACTATGGAAGGAACCAATTACAGGACTGTTTACTAAAGAAAAAAATTAAATGGGCATTTATAAAAAAAACTACTTGTAAACAAAAACCATAATTTAAAAAAAGTAACTGCAAATGAAAAAAACTATGCTATAAAATAAAATAAAATGAAAAACACTCATTGGTATATGAAAATTAATCAAAATACATAAAAATAAACAATGGTCTATGTCTTATTTCCTGACCAATGTTTAATTTCATTCAAGAAAATCTTCATTTGCACCCGGATGCTATTCACAACTTTTTTTTTTCCAGATGACCGCATTCACACAAGGCTTTTATTTTTTTTTGACTTCCCCAAATTGGCAATTACCTGATGTTTTTGTATCTTTAATGCGCCAGACGCTAACAGATAAAACACTTTTCTGAGCTCCCCCTGATTAGAGGTGACTACTTCATATACTCCTTAATGAGGTACCCGCAGCTAATTATGCAAAAGTGTTGCCATAAAAGAGGTGGGAAATTTTCTTTCCCTTTCTGCGATATTCTTTTGAGGCTTCAACAACTGATTGCCGTGTTTAACACCTTATTATAAAATAAGGTGTTTTTAAAATCGCCATTAATGGACGCTATGTATGCCGTGTTTATCTCATTTGCATCCTTGGCTATATAGCGTAAGTTTTTCATTCTAATGATGCGCTTTAGCATTCGGAATTCCGTGGCATTAATCATCCGTGAAGCACCGCGGAGAATATGAAGCGTGCAACTCGGATCAATAGACTTTACAAGTTAAGTGCGGGAAGATTCTATATTAACGCAAACATCCCCGAGCTCGTCAAAAAAAACTGCAGAGACGTTCGTGGTAATACATATTTACTCGTACCCTCAGTCTTCAAATAAATACATCCTTACCTCATTACATAACCCATAAAAACCATGATTAATATATATATATATATATATATATATATATATATATATATATATATATATATACCCTGCATGCCATAATTCCAGGGAAACAAACATAGCACATGGTTAAAAACTAAGTATGACCTTTGTTACTGTGAGAATGGGTCAAAATGACCCAGTTACGGAACTTTTCAGAATGGTTTGGCCTGAAAAGATATATAAAAGACGTTTGACTCAGATTGGGTACTTGGTCTACAGTCTCTCTTATTGATAATGCTGACTATATACCTCATATATATATATATATATATATATATATATATATATATATATATATATATATATATATATATATATATATATATATATATATATATATACATATATACATATATATATAAATGTAATATATAATGTAATATATAAATATAAATTTGACTCAGATTGGGTACTTGGTCTACAGTCTCTCTTATTGATAATACTGACTATGTACCTCTTTCCATCATATATATATATATATATATATATATATATATATATATATATATATATATATATATATATATATATATATATATATATATATATATATATATATATATATATATATATATATATATACATATATATATAAATGTATTGTATTATTGAACGCAAGGTCATAAATCACATCACAAACATTTTCATTTCGAAAGATAGCGTATGTTTTGTTGATGCTATTAACAAAGTTAAATGGTCAAAATGCAATGATAAACCGATTAGTAATCATCATGTTGTGCTTGGACTATTTTGGACAGTATTAAAAAAAGAATAATAAATCGGAAGTTGTCATTTTAAATGTTTATATATAAATATATACCGTGGTTGTCCTCTAATACGACAAGCTAACACAAGTTTGACGCCCCTGCACTAAGCTAACAAACAATTGTCCATATAAAGTCGGTGTTAGCTTTTTGAATTGAAGATGATATTGTTTCTCTTTCGGAGTTTTAACATGCTCCTGACCACTCAGCTGCTTAAAGGCTTCCGTAATTGGATTTTAAATCATTTCCTCACAAGCATGTAATTTTCCCAAGTGGCAATGATCTGGATAAAGAAAGAGTTAGTGTTAATTGCTGGATGCTTTCAAGCGCTATCGAGTTCTGATGTGTTCTCGACGGGAGGACCGCACTCATATTTCAGTGGGCGCCTTCAAGTTGGGAAAATGCCACAAGGTAGTCTTTGGGGTACATTCGCACAAAAAAACCTTAGCTTCTGAAGAGTCTATAAATAAATACGGTTTCGGAGTTAGCGAGCCGAAATCCTGACTTGAAAAAGCCTTGGGATGACCTGAAATAAAAAACGCATTTTATGTCACGCTCCTTATCATAGCGTTCTAAAAAGGGTAATTACTTGTTAAGTGTCAATCTATTACGGCTAAAAGTCTTGCATAGTTTAACATCGGTGATTTTTTATAATCCATTAGGCTCATTTCTTTATTGCAATGAAGAGGGTCCCCCCCAATTCTTCAAATAGTATTTTCTGCAAATCAGCTTTATTCTTAATTCTGATTGATGATTTTAACCGACTGCATAACGCAACCCCAGCCACTGCCGTAGCTTCTATTCTATGCACATAATGATGCGGTGCGCCCTTTATATGAAAATATTTTTAAAATAAACCATTCATTGAAGGTGTGTCTTATAATGTAGTGTGTCTTAAAGTGTAGAAAAAACGGTAAGAGAAAACTTTGAATCTAGAAGAGGAAAAGGCACCATGCTACTTCCTGTAGAGTTGCCTAGCAACCAGCAGCAAACAACACCTGGCTTCATTCCTTTTGCGGGTTTCTGTCAGCAAAGGATGCCACTGAGTGTTTTTTTTTTTTTTCCTTTTCCATTAGCAAACAGTGCATGGAGGACATGAAAGGAGGTCCACCCTCCATTCATCGCCACAGACAATTCTGATTAACCTCAAGAACCCCTCGGCTGATAATACGCCCCGCCGGTGTTTTATTTATTTTTTTCCCCGTCATCCGGAGTGTGGCATTTTTAACGGCTAAATAATGAAGAAAAAAGCCACGGACTCATCACTTGCACAGTGATTTGTATGAAGATGCTGAGAATTCTGGTAGTGCAGCTGCGGGATGCCTACGCCGTTATGGACCGACGGAATTGGAGCAATTTCCATCCAATCTCTCTTAAAGAACCATGAACTATCTTTTCTCAGCTGGAAGGAGATGTTTTCATCTGGAAACAATGAAAACATTTTCTACATTTTATATATATATATATATATATATATATATATATATATATATATATATATATATATATATATATATATATATATATATATATATATATATATATATATATATATATATATATATATACACACAGTATATGTGAAATTAAAACCAATGGCAAATTCTAACAAATTCTGAAACTCATTGAGAATGAATGGAGAATTTGTGTGTTTAAAATGGAAATTTCGGAGAAGCCATGAATTGTTGAAAAATGAAAAATATAAGCACAACTGGCACCCATTTTTGGAACATGTTGAGGTAGAAATGGTAGGAATCTATCAAAAATTGTGGAAGGAGTAGCGGGTGAAAAAAGTCTTCTTGAGACGCATTTTGCTTTTGGGCTATTGCTTTGACTTTGCTAAGGGAGTCCTAGTATCCTCAATAGAGGACATCTAGCCCTTTTCAATGATGTCTTCAATGTTTGGGGGGTATGCAATTGACTTCCTGAGGAAATAGGTGGACACAACTGTGGACACAAATGAACAGGTTTTATGTATTTGCCACCTTGAAGTGTCATTGTTACCATTGTGGTTTTTTTTGATTGATTAAAACACATTAAGGATCAAAGGTCACAGATTACGCGGCGTGTCAGCTGCTGACCGCAATCATGGTCGACAAAAGTCATTTGTGACCTTTTATCAAAAGAGATCCTCTGCTTTCTGGCGGATAACACTCAAAACTTGTGGACTAAAACCTTTCGTAACTACGGTGATTTTGTATGACAAACCATTTTTTTTTTTTTTCAGTCTTGCAGATGTATTTATAAAACATAATGACTAACTTGTGAGCATATAATTGCTAGGCTGAAATTGCCTCAGAAGATACAAAGCTTTAATAAGAGTGAGATTTGAGGAAAAGGACCGTTATCTATTTTTAAATATACCCTTGCGTTGCCGATTTGAAAAAGTCGAAGGGCGTCTCATGTTCGGGGAACAGTTACGAAATAATCTGCGCTTGACATGTCACGATGCGTCCTCCGCGGTCTTAGTTGACTCACCTCTGGGTAAAAATGGATGAAGTGAGTGTCAGTTGTATCCCATCAGAAAAGAACAGATGGTCCTCGCCGATGTCCACGTTGCCCCCCGGGACCATCAAATGAGGCGTACATTTCAAAGGTACCAGATGTGTCCACAGCTTGGAGTTCCTGGATGAGATTAAAGATAAGGGGGTCATCAACTCGGTGTTTGTGGGCACCAGGTAGCCCCCAGTGACCGCATAAATGGCCCTCATTCTAAAAATATCTCACCTAATATATATATATATATATATATATATATATATATATATATATATATATATATATATATATATATATATATATATATATATATATATATATATGAAATCACTCACTCAGTTATTTCAATTTTGGTATAGTCGCTGATACCAACAACTGATACTACTAGTACTACTTTGATATGCATATTTTACCGTCAAATTACCATTCCAAATCACCTATATGTTTCAATAAAAGCATCTTGCCTTGAAAACAAAACCAATGACACAAAATAAATGTCAATTTTTTACTCTTTTAATCCACTATTTCTATTTTATCATCATAAAACTGTGCCAAATAAGGCCAGGTATCAGCCCGATATTTTGCCGGCAAAATAAA
>NC_142378.1:3870000-3887500 GCF_059441005.1 Hippichthys cyanospilos | reverse complement strand
ATATAGACAGTCAGCCTGATAGCTAGTCTTGCTAGCCTAGCTAGGCAGCCAGCAAGATAGCTAGCCAAGAAAACCAGCAGCCAGCGAGCTAGCCAACGAAGACAACCAGCCTCATAGCTAGACGTTAGCCAGAGAGCTAGCAAAGCTAGCCATCCGGCTAGATATTTAGCCAAGTTATCTAGCCAGCGAACCAGGTAGCTAGCCAGACCAACATACAAAAAAATAGACTTTAGTTTTTGACATCATATTTCATCTTCTAATACTATATAAGTTAAACTTCGGTAATTCAGTTCAACGAGCAAAGTTTTGAATGTTTTTCAAAGCGTTGGTCATATTCGAAGAAAGGCACAAGTGAAAAAACACATTGGACAGTCTTCTTAAAGGTCCCATTTCAAAATCTCAAAACAGTAACATATTTGAAGACTATACGTCATGTGCGCCATTGTTGCGGTTGTTATGACATTGTTTGAAATTCGCTCAACAGAACACACGTATATGCGCAACACACAACGGCATCACAAGCTGCATACAGTATTTTCCAACAGCCTTTAGGCATGATTAAATATTCCATTAAATGCAGCTGTTAGTTATTTTCTTGACGCAATTATCTTGCGCTCAATTATGGCACATTAATAATCACTCTGCCGTTGCATACATTCCATTTGAATATCACATTTCGGAATAATTTGTGGGCTTGCGTGTCATTTAGAGGAACAGAACACATTAAGATGTAGAACACATTAAGATATTAAATGATCAAATAAGTGATAATGTGCTTGAGGGTTTGGTAATTGCTAATTTTCATAGAACATATATGATATGTTCATTCTGCTTGATTTTGCAGATGATCTACAAGCATAAAAAGATATCTATGTATTTAGAGGTTCCACGCTGATGTCCCATTAAAAAGGTCATTTAGAAAGTACTCAATTGCCATTTTTATCCGAGCTATATCACTGAGGTTTAATAAAATCCAGACGCTAAAGATCTGTGCCTTTCTTGCTGACACCGAGTCTCACAGAGCAACGAAAGTGGAGTTCTAAACATTATATCAGTTAGATATACTCCAAATCTTTGAAACGTCACGCTGTCGAGGTTCAGTCAACCGAGAGCACGGGTGTCAAACTCAAGGCCCGGGGGCCAGAACCGGCCCGCCACATCATATGATGTGGCCCGCCAAATGCTGATTTGATTTCAAGTTTCGAGCTAAACTTGCAGATTGTCTTCAAAAATAACCATTTTTTGTTCCCGATCTATCTTTTGAACAGTTTTTATCGGCCTCTGTTTTTAAAACTAGGTAAAGATGTAAACCAGCAAAAACGGTGTTTATTAGGCACGTTTTTTTCATTTTTAAGTCCTAAATTTTCAGGAATTTAGAGAAATTAAAGGGGTACGTTAAAATTGAAGCTTTTTTTTTAGACTATTTTTAGATTGATTCCGGCCCTCTAACGGACACTATAAGTACAACGTGGCCCACGATAAAAATCAGTTTGACACCCTTGACCGAGAGCATAAAAAAACAACACACAAAGAAGGAAGACAAGAGACTTTAGATTCGTTTTGCTCGCGAGGAGAACGGACAGCGATATAATCCCGGTCTCCTACCACTCTGGAACGCATCCTGCAAGAGTCCTCTTTTTATTCGAGAAGTTACACAAACGTCGCCGCCCTAAAGTTTTGGAGCACATTGCAGCAACGTGACAACGATCCCCCCGATAGTGGTGTGTGTGTGTGCGTACTTGCGGTAATACAAGTCCTCAGTTTATACAATTACTGTTTTCTTCGCCATCCATATACCATCCTGCCCTGTGGTTAGGTCACGGTGCCTCCTTTCTTCTCGAAGCTGCATGAGTCATGTGCCTTCTCGATAACTTATGTAGATTTTTTCGAACACGTGATCTACCATAACAATGGCCTAGCAGACGACCTAAATCAGTCGACTGCAGTTTTGAAAAGGACATTTTCGCACCTTCCACCCACTCACCCTAACCACCAATGACCCCCATCACACCGCCGTCGGCCGTCACACCACTTACTGGCCCTCTTGCTACCGAATCTCTTCTCACCATTCAAGAGTCGGATGTTAGTCTGCTCTTCAGGCAAAAATAGATAAATAAGATAACACATTTGCTCCCGCCTGAAAGTGTGAGCCGATCAGATAGCTCCGGTCTTTAATGAGAGCTTCTACTGAACTCTGGAACTGTACGAAGTCCCATTATAGTTTGAACTCACCACCACCATCCTTTTCAGTCCTAAAAAAAATAAAAATATTTCGAGATTATATGACAAGGACCGTCACTCCGTAAATCTGTTGTCATGTGTTTTAGTCCAAGTTAAAAACTATGAATTTCATGATTGAGCTCTTTTGAAGCTTTTCAAATCAGAAACAATGATGCTAATAATATAGCGTAAAATATCATGTAGTGCAAAATATTTTTGGCTTTTATTTTGCGGGAAAAAAAAAGCACATCTCATATTTGAGGAATTACGGTAATACACAAGTTAGTGCAATTTGCATCTTATGAGGCATAGATTTGCGTTTTTAATGAGCAAATATAACGGGACAGTGGCAGAATATATGCTCATTTTTGAAGATGATTTGCAGTGCAGATGTTCATGACGAAAAAAAATAATAACTTCAGCCTTGATTTGATTTAGAAAAGCGCTGGCAAATTGAATATATTCATTCTTCCAAAATGGAAATGTTAAGATATTGTTTGTAACGTCATTATTTTGCTATTTTTCTTTGAGATTCCTCACTTTTTTCCCGTATAATGTTTGTGATGGCTTCCTTTCTAATTGTATCTAATTGTCATGCATCCGTGTCCCCCCCTCCCCCTCCCCCTCCTTTTAGGTGACTGAAACAAGGACAGGCCCTCTTGGATGCAGTAACTATGACAACCTCGACTCTGTCAGTTCCGTTTTGGTTCAGAGCCCTGAAAACAAGATTCATTTGCAAGGTTGGCCATTCATAATTGAACTCGCGCGATTTCCGACGGAATTGTCACGCTGTCTTTTTTCTGGCAAATTCACAATCGTAGCACCGGAGTGTTACTTTTTTTTTTTTTTTTTTTAAACAGTCCATATTTGCAGGGCTTTGAAATGTAAAGCAGGCAGTAATGAGTGAGAACAAAAGCGTCAGAAATGTGAAGTAAAAATAACGCTTTCAATCAAAGCGGATTTCTAATACGGCTGTGACATGGTGTGGTCTCGTCTCCCCGCCACTCAGGCCTTCATGCCATCCTGCCGGAATATCTTCGGGACAAGTTTGTGCAGGCGGCGCTCAGCTACATCGGATGTAACGAGGAGGGCCAATTTGTGTGCCGGAACAATGACTGCTGGTGTCAGTGCGCTGCCGACTACCCGCAGTGTAATTGCCCCGAGTTAGACTTGAGGTCTATGGAAGGCAGTTTGCTGCAAATTCGAGATTCTTGGAATGCCGCCAACCGGGACTTTGAGGAGTCAGGTAAGTCTTTTCGGTGATGGCGTTCTGCGCGAGTGGGCTTTTGTTGACAGGAAGGGAGGTTGGCAATTGGGAAAAGTGGGACGATTCTCGGAGGGTGGGTGTATCGGAGGGGGACACCCGTGTTTTTGCCAAGTGGAGTATAATGGCAATAAAATAAGGATCTGTTTTTTTGTTCGTTTGTTTGTTTCAGGCACTTTGATGCACGTGGTTATTTTTTTTCAGTTTTAGACTAACCTAACACTAACCCAGTGCTTCTCAAATAGTGGGGCGGGCCCCCCTGGGGGGTGCGATGATCCCAGGAAAAAGGCTTTGTTTTTGTCGTGGTGTAATTGCAATAAAATAAGAATTTTCAGGCATTTTGATGCCTTTTTTTTCCGTTTTAGCGTTTTAGACTAACCTAAAACTAACCCAGTGCTTCTCAGATAGAGGGGCGGGCCCTCCTGGGCGGGGTGTGAGGTAATGCCGGGAGGGGGATGATCCCGGGGAAAAGGCTTTGTTTTTGTCATGTTGTGTAATTTCAATCAAATAAGAATTTTCCATTTTAGACTAAGCTGTAACCTGTATAAACGCTATAAAAAATAACAGTTGTTGAAAGTTGAGTTTTATTGCTTTTTTCAGTTGTTAATGTTAAAAAGGATACAGGTGTAGGTATAATTTTACAAATTTTATCGATAGTAATTTGATTTTTAGTTAGCGCGTCGAGTTGGGGGGGGGGGGGGGGCAATAAGTGTTCTCTTTTTTTAGGGGAGCTTGGCACTGAAAAAAGTGGAGAATCACTGCGCTACTGTAGAAGACTGTGAATATTGTCCTCAAATTGACATCCCCGTACATTAAAATACAATTACCAATGATCATCAAAAATATGGAACCTAAAACTATTGTTTGATGAGAGTTTCTAGTTACTAATGCCAGTCAATACAATCAAAAAATATGGACACAGTGGAAAATGTCTAAATGTCAGTATTCCCCTGGCGTGTGTGGCAGTTAGTAGTGGAGCGAGTAAAAAGTCAAATAAAATGTGAGGAAACGACATGGCAGAGTAGTCCCTGGCTGGATTTCAATCCCGTCAAGCATGGCGCTTCGACCATGGAGGCAACCCCTGCTGCTGCATTTTTTTTTTAATGAAAAGAAAGGAAAAATCGAATAACGCTCTATTTATTTTGCCCAAAAAAATATCCCATTAACCACTGGGTGTCCGGGGATTTTTCACTAATCTGGCTTTATTATCACACAACTTGGGCTGACTTTGAAAGGGTCATTGCTGCAGATTTCGCAGAGAAGAATATGCGTTGCATGAATTGAAACACTTCCCCCGCAGAAAAATGAAGGCTTTCCTGCAACGTTTTGTTCTTGAATAGAAGCCTTTTGTCAACTACAAGTCCCACAATGCATAGCAAGAATTTGCATGATGGGAGTCAGGCTAAGCCAGTCAATGAAAAGTTTGCAAATGTCATAAATTGCCCGCTAGCACCCCACCCAGTGGGTTGGGGGTCTCAACACAAAAATGGTTTCATGCAAAAATTGGGGGAAATGCATGATAAAACAACGGGTTTTCAGTATGTCCAAACCTGACAATATTTCCAATTTTTTAATGGCAGTAAATGAGCCTGACATGGGCTAAATTGGACATCTGCAGAGTGTATCTCTTGACCTCCGGTTTGCAAGCATTTAGAAGGCACGGCAGCGTTGCATATTGAAAGCCGGCACGTTTTGACAATCTATGCCACATTTTAGCCTCCTAGTATTTTTTCGTATGCTTTTCCTTTGATATCACACATCAAAAACATCTAAAAGCCCAAATTGGGTCAACATTTCTCCCAAGGGTTAAACATTTTATTTAGCATTCACTGCAATATTTTTGTTTAAATTAGGCCTCACTGAACACATATTGTGCCTAAACTTGGTTAAGACACGATTTCTTAAGTTACTTTCAAAACCTCGTTTAACGGTGACGTAATTTTTACGGCGTTCGTGTAGAAGCGTAATGTTACAGGGAGTGATCGTCCGCTCCTGCAGTGCCGCTTTTAGCATTGACTTTTCCGAGCGCACAAACGGCTTCTTCTTTATTACTTCTGACAGTCAGCAACTGTTTGAAACACTGTCATCACCCACAGGAATTAAGTGGAATAGCAATGACCCAAATGCACAGTGAGCAGTCGCTAGCTGTCACGGGAAAAATGTGAAGCCTTAAAGACCCTCTAAAGGGATGAAATAAAAGTCTTGTAAATTTGACATGAGGCAGAGAAGATTGTTAACAGGGCTGCCAAATGCGAATCAATAAAAAAAAAAAAAAAAAGTCAAGCTCACCTTCCAGCCTTGGGACCGTGTGATCATGTCCGCTGAAGCTAACCTTCTCCTGTCAATCAAATATTTTTACCTACAGTATGTTCTTTGTTCTGCCAATGTGAATCAGAAGTGTAGCGTTAGGTGAACACAAGATAACGATAATAAGCTAGCGCTAACGTCGTCGATGACAAATTGTTGACTTGCTAGCTTGTTCCCGGCTAGGCGCTACATTGTACGGTGCGAGGCTGTGAGGTACGCAAGGGGCGGCAAATGAGAATTATAACCTCAAAGTTACATTTCTAACTTTAATCTTCTTAATTTAGAGTCAGAATTCTGAGTTGGAGTGAGAATTTTGTATATTTGAAGAATAGCGTGTCTGAATTCTCACTTTAAAGTCAGAGAAAAATTTATGAGAATAAAGCCAAAATCGTTAGAAAAAAGTCAGAAGTCTGATTAAGATGAAAATTCTGAGGTCAGAATTGCCATTTAAATTTGATTGTCAGATTTCTGACTATTCCCCAAATCCTGACTTTAAAGTGAGAATTCAGACTACAGACAGAATGGTCATTTAAAGTGAGAATTTTGACTAAAGTGAATAAGAAGTCAGACTTCTGAATTCAATCAGAATTCTGCATAGTCATTTCAAAGTTGTCTCAGAATTCCGATTTTAGCAAGTATCTCTTTCAGGAAAAGAAAATGAAACTCTCATTTCGGTCTTCACATGAAAGTTTTCGGAAACATCGGTCTGTCGAATGAACAATAAAATGGTAATTTTATAAAGTCTTAAAAAAGCAACAACAAAAACAACAATAAAAAATTCACATAAGAACATCTATAATATTTTTCAGGAGTTATTTTATCGACTATTGGAAGGATTGAGTCAGATGGAATTGTCTTAAGGGGTCCCTCAAGGGTCAATTCTTGGACCCCTTTTTATCAGCCTGTCTGTGCTATTTATGGTAGAGATTTTTCGAAGCTGTAATAATGTTATCTGTCTCGGGATGTCTTTAAATGACTACTGTTCAATTTTTCTTCCTTTTTAAACGCTTTCACTGTACATGTAGTACTACTAATCCGGCAAAACTCGTGTATAAAATGTGCACTATCAACAAAGCTGCCTTGCTTTTAAAATTGTACAAAAACATGCAATGTTATTGTACCGGAAGCATCACTTGTTACGATACATTATTATTCAAATATTTCCTCCGGTTTGACTGATGGCCTCCATCGCGCTCGTTTCAATCATCTGACTTTCAGATCAGACTGAATAAATTGCGGATGACCTACCATGGAAATTAATCTGTTTATGTTCATTTTTGATTTTATTTGATAGATGCTCAGATAGTCTGTAAGTTCCCCTCCCTTGTGCTCCATGTCAAACCTATTTTCTTCTCCAAAAAGAAATAAGCCCTGGAAAAGCTTTTGGCTGTTCATGAAAGGGAAAAAAAAAAAATACCCCAAGCCCTTATTTCGCACTGCCGTTTTTCATTATCATATGCATCAAACAATTTCACTTCCAGTTAGCCCGGGAGCTGCCCGTGTGGCCTGCGTGAAGGGATTCTCTCATTTAGTCTGATTAAATTAGCCAAATATAGTTAGAGCAAAGCGGAGACGGGGGTGAGAAGAAGAAAAAAAAAAAGTGTGCTAACATTTATCCGCCTGCCTTCCAGACGAGTTCCAGAACTTTGTTCGGAGGCTTCCCACGTCGTACGCTTTGAACGCGTCGGCCGTGGAATACTTGTGGAAAACGGAAGCGGCCGTCCATCAGCGCTACAAGCAGCTGGAGCTCAACAGCCAACAGCTTCTCAGCAAATCCGCCCGCATCGTCAACAAGCTCTTCACCCTCAGCAAGAGGTGCCACACCAAGCCCAAAATCGTTCTGCTGAGGGAGAGGTGAGAAACTCCGCCATTGTTCCAGCGTTCCTGCTGACCTTGCTTTTGACACGCGCGCGCGGCGCTCTACGAGGGAATGAGCAGAAATTCTCCAGCCTCCAGCCACACATCACATGTCCTTTCAAGCAATGTGAAAATGGCACAGCTCATTTATTCCCTCCTGCCCGCCTCTGTGCGCAGCACTTTTGCCATGGCCTCAACTCCACATTATGCTAATCCTGCGCGCAATATATTGGGCCTTTGATATTCAAGGTGCCGCAGATGTTGACTATAGTCCCGCACCTGATGATTGGACTGCCTGCTTACGATGGAGGAAAACCAAGATCAGGTGTCCAAACTGTAACAATTTTTGACCTAGTAATTATATTTTCAATAACTACATTACATAGAAAGTATGTAATTACTTGCCCGATTGATTGAAAACTACGAAAAAAATAAATTAGCACGGCCCTTACGTCATTCTTGGACACCCCTGACCGAGATTGGTCTTATCAAATCAAGGTTCGCAAGTAGGGCTGCAGCTTGCTAGCTAGCCAGCTAGCTAGAGCTAGATAGATAGATAATATATAAAAGTTACACGAGGAGAGAGAGGGAAAAAAACAAGTCTTTGGTCATGCCCCATAATAGGGCATAACACAAGCCTGGAAAAAAATCCTCGCACATACCAACAAAAACACAATACCACATTTTTTTCTCTTCCACCCAATATATACATACATACACACACATTACATATATATATATATATATATATATATATATATATATATATATATATGTATATATATGTTCAGTATATACATTATATACGTGTGTGTGTATATATATATATATATATATATATATATGTGTTCAGTATATACATTATATACGTATGTGTGTGTGTATATATATATATATATATATATATATTAGTGAGAAACGCAATTTCGATTCCTTTGTATGTTAAGCACATGTGGAAAAATTGACAATAAACTTGACTTTGACTTATATAAACTTGACTTTGACTTTATATATATATATACACACATATATACACACACACACACACACATACGAATATAATGTATATATCAGTATATACTAATGTATATACTAACATATACACACATATATACATACACAAATGTGTATATCGCTACATATGTATAGGACACCAATTGTATTCCTGGAAGAGCATAAAACATTTTTTTTTTTAAAGTGTAGTTAACAATTGCTTTCCTTGAATTGATACGAGAAGAGCGGTTAGAGGAGATGAATGAGTAGCAGCACGAGACGCCGCTCCTCCTTTGGCCTGTCGTTCAAACTGCGTCTCCATGACACTTTCCATGTCCCGCTGACACGGCGCGCGTGGAGATGACGGAACGGCTTCCTCTCACCTGCTGTGCGCAGCCGCCACCGCAATGAGATGTGCATGACAAACAGATGGCTTTCAAAGCAAATGTGAGACGTCAAAACTTTGAGCGCGCTGACTGACAACGTAATCATACGAGCTACGGTCGGTCAAGTTGTTTTCTATTCAAGCAACTGGAAAGCGCATCATTAAAAAAAAGGATTCCTCAAGCAAATTTTACTGCGAGCGAGAATCTGGCGTGCTGAATTGATTTGCTTATTTGCTTTTGTTGACAAGTTGCAATGTTCAGTTTTACTCATTAGATTTCTCATTTCTACTCCACTTATCCAATTTAATAGTTTGATGACAATCGGATAATTCTACGGTCCAATAACCTTTATAAATGCGGCTCAATCAAACAATAATACTAATTATATTTATCTAACAATAGGGAATGCATCTTATTTGGATGCTTTGTCAAAAACAACCGTTCCAAAGTTGAACAAACAGGATTTTGATTAAAAAAACAACAAACTTGGTGTTGTTTTAGGTCACAGAGTTAGCATTAGCATACTAGCTGCAGTTCACACACACACACATATACATTTATGTGTGTGTGTATATATATATATATATATATATATATATTTACATTAAACTTGCAATAGTTGCTTCCCGAATATCTTTCAACAATATTTCATAAGTAACTTGAAAGTTAGGCTCTCTGTTAGCAACTAACAGGTCAATAACTTCCTGTTTTTTATTTATTTGGCAGTAAAAAAATTCGATTGCGCCCCATTCACGTTGAAAGGATTAATGCAGAAATCGGGGGGAATGCATGATCAAACATCGGGGTTTCAATTTGTCCAAAATTGACAATGGTTCCGATTTTGAAAGGCAGTAAATGACTTGGGCTAAACTTGACACCCATAGAGCGTACCTCTCGACTTCCCGTTTGCAAGCAGGGTCGGCGGCGTGGCATATTGAAAGCCTTCATGTTTTGACGATCTGTGCAACATTTTAGGCTCCCAGAAGGGTTTTTGATATGCTTTTCCTTTGATATTACACCTCAAAAACATCAAAAAACCCGAGTTGGGTCGAAATTTCCCCCAGGGTTAGTTAAGTACACAAATATAATACCATCAGTCATAGGGGCACTAGACAAGCAATGGAGCCGTATGTCAAGGCATCGTATGTTTTTTTTTTAAATGATCCCAACCTTGTGGTGGTGGTGGGTTGGTGGGGTGCAACGGTGTATGTGTGCAAGAAAAGTCCTCGTAGTAGAAAACGGTGGCGCCAACATGTTTCAGGCGGGGCTTCGAGGCGGATATTTTTAGTCGACCTATTTTTAAAGAAGACTTAACCAAGTTAGTAGACTTTTTTTCTTCATCTTTAGTCTTAAATCTAACTAAATGTGATTTGGCAATTTATAATCAGTTTTGGCAGGGGCTTTATCCCCAGTTTTGCAAATCCAAGTGTTTATATTAAGTCCAAAATTTACCCTGCATATAACCGTTGCAAAACCGAGCCTCAGAATTATCGATTCATAAATTCCTCGTCGCAACTCTCGGTATGTCTTACTGGGAATAGATGAGCTGTGACGAGAGTACCGACGTCAAGATTGAACGTAATTTTGCCGATTTACTCCGGCCACGCCTTTGTGCAGAGCGCGGCTCTTACGTCTTCAAATATTTGTCTTGTGTTCCAGGCCCGTGACCTACTGGTTGAACTACATCCTCTCCATAATGTACTGCAGTGAAAACAATCACATCGGCTCCTACTTGGAGGAGACCCGCAGTTGCTCGTGTCCCTACGAGCACCCGCCCTGTCAGAGCGTGATACCCTGCGCGGTGGGCGAAGGCCCCTCCTGCGGCTCCTGCTCTTACGAGAACCGCTCCCGCTGCGCCACGTGCAACCAGGGCTACATGCTCAGTCAGGGCACTTGTCGCAACGAAGTCCCGGACTCCATCGACCATTACATCGGTTTCGAGACGGACCTGCAGGATTTGGAGTTGCGCTACCTCCTGCAAAAACGTGACGACCGCATCAGCATCCACGGGATCTTTGTCAGCAACGACGTCAGACTGAATAACTGGTTCGACCCGTCGTGGAGAAAGAGGATGTTGCTGACGCTGAAAAGTAACAAATACAAGTCGAATCATGTTCACATGCTTTTGGGGATTTCTCTTCAGATTTGCCTTACCGAGAACATCACGCTAGACCCCACGCTGTCCGTCTACATAAACCCGTTTGGGGGAAGTCACTCGGAGAGCTGGATCATGCCCACCGACCAAAACAACTACCCCGACTGGGAGAGGACTAAATTACAGCTCCCCCATGACTGTTATAACTGGACTTTGACTTTGGGCAACAAGTGGAAAACCTTTTTTGAGACCGTTCACTTTTACCTACGGAGTCGGATCAAGGGCCCTTCGAGTACGGGAAACGGAAGCCTATATTACGAACCGTTGGAGTACTTGGAACCGGGGCGGAATCTTGGCTACATGAAAATAAACAGCATACAGGTGTATGGCTACAGTATGCACTTTGACCCGGACGCGATCCAGGACTTAATTTTACAGCTGGACTACCCGTACACTCAGGGATCGCAAGACTCGGCCCTGCTGCAGCTGCTGGAGATCCGGGATCGGGTCAACCGCCTTTCCCCGCCCGGCGCTCAGCCTTTGGATCTCTTCTCCTGTTTGCTGCGACACCGGCTCAAATTGTCCACGACGGACGTCGCCAGGATCCAGGCGGCGCTGCAGACCTTCAGTGCCAAGCAGCCCAAGTCCATGGAATACGAGACAACCAAATTATGTAGCTAAATAAGTGGGCAGGGAGCCAGGTGCGCAGATGGGGAAACTGTGAGCGTGCGCACTATTGATGATGGTTAAGAGCATTTCTGGGGCTCTGCGAAGGACGTTTGAGGGACGCTCTCAATGTCATCATGGATCTCAAGACTACGGAAGCTGCCAATGTGGAGTAAACATTTTTGGGGGGGACGGGAAAACACACATACATACAAACATCGTTGCAAGTACGATTGAACGTATATATTGCAGGATGGGAATCATAATTAAAACTTACAAATTATTGATGATCGGTGGTTCTCAAATTGGACATTTAAATAAGTTCGAATGTGTTAAAATAGTCTGTAAAATGTTGAAGCATACTTGTAAATATGGACGAATAATTCCACGTGGGAAAAATAAACGCTGTTTTAAGCATTTAGCCTAAAAGTACATACATAATGCGGGTACGTTGGAACACGTTTGAATACGTTCAAACGTACTTGCGGGTATGTTCTCATGCATTTGCAAATGTATTGGAACGTACTTGCAAATACATTTGAACAAGCTTTCAAACGCACTGGAAAATGGGTTAATAAAGCCGTAAAAATGACTAATAAAAATGTTTTGCCTAATTTTCAAACACTGTAGAATAATCTAGACCGAAGATCTGCCGCTTTTAGCAATCAGCCTCTACGTACGTTTAAACTTATTTGCGCGTACGTTGCAATGTACTTGTAAATTCGTCCGGACGATTAAATACATTCAAACGTACTTGCCATTACATATGTACATATTTGCAAGAACATCTGAATGACCTTGCCAGCGAAAAGATGTTGACTCCACGTCGGCAGCTCCGGTACAAGAGAATATTTTGAGCCTTCGTATACTGTAAATGTACATCGGTAGATCTCATTCACTTTTTAATTTTCAGTGGACTGGCACCTATACTTACGTACGATATAATCAAACGTTGCGACTAAGTTGACCACACAACT
The DNA here is from genome assembly GCF_059441005.1 of Hippichthys cyanospilos. NCBI lineage: Eukaryota > Metazoa > Chordata > Actinopteri > Syngnathiformes > Syngnathidae > Hippichthys > Hippichthys cyanospilos. The sequence continues at coordinate 3,874,735 of NC_142378.1, read as the reverse complement.
GCACAAATGAATGACTCGCCTTTGTTGAGGTTCGGATGTTTTAAGGCTCTCACATATATTTTTACACCGGCATATTTTCTATTTTTTGTCGTCTTGCAGTCTGTACTTTGCAGTAAAGACGGACATTGCTTCTCGCCGATTAATCCTGACCTTTTCTTTTCACTTGTGACTTGATTGGCAGCTCCCTGTTTTTCCAGACTTTCTTGCGATATCAATAAAACGAATCTTACGCGTTTGTATGAACAGCGTATACAAGAAATACCACGTACGCCACTAGAATTGTTCAAAATACACCGCGATCACAATGTGTTACACGTGTTTATTTTTATAATATTGTTGTTAGTGGGGACAAAATGCTGCGTATAAAACTGTACGATCAAATTTGTTAATACACTAAATAAAAAGCTTTTTACGTGTGGCCGCTCGTTAATGAATCTTGCGGGACGGAATATTCATTTCCCGAGTAGCGTATGACATTTTTGAGTTTATAGAACATCTGTTCCTTCATTAACTGAGCCGCTACTGCGCGGGAATGATTAACCTCTGGAATTTACATTTTGCTAATGTCTCTGCTTTACAAAAATAGCAGCGGGAATACCAAAATGATGTCCTGTCTCCTGATAATCATTCCAAATGCTATTTTAGTAGCCGTTCCAAGCCGTATTGCAGCGTAATACCATTTTAATTGTTTGACACCAGCAGAAGGCTCAAAGATAAAGCAGAGGAAGTTCTACGCGTATACCAGACATGCAGAGGTGACAATTTAATAATGTTGGATCCACAGAGAAACAATTTCCTCAAACCACGGGCAGATAAGCCGCGGTGTCACAGTCTGATGCAGTCTTTGACTTTTCGAGGAACTTAGATGAAGTTATGAGTTTTCTTTCTGCAAACAGTCCATATATACAACGGGAACAATCGTCCCCGGCTTTCCGTACCGGAACGGAATATTTTGACAACAAAAGCGTATAATATCGCTTAAACAGTGGGAGTCGGCGGATCTCATTTCGCGGCAATAAAAAGAAAAAAAAAAGGGCCATTAATGGACTACGAGCATCGGCGCGCATAAAGAAAGGAATTTCATCGGAAAGTTCCATTAACATGGGGGAAGGTGTAATTGCAAAGAGGGGCTATAAAAATAGTCATTTGGCCGGCCAAATGCAAATGTGTGCCTCAATCAACTCCGCCAAGTTCTTCTGGGTTGTGTCACGCCAAAGGAAAATTCTTTCACCGGCTGTGACAAAGGGGTCATAGGTCGAAAAATTGGTATCGGTACTATATGTGCTAGCTTTAAGTAGGCGAAAAACTCGCACTAGCTACTAATCAGCAAAAAAGATATGCAAATAGATATCTAAATGAATATATTTGACCATACGTCGCCATGCGCCAACTGGCAGGAGCAGCTCCCACATATTCTACTGTGCGCAGAATGTTTTCAGTGAATGTACATTTTCAGACATAAAGATATATTTACTGTGTATAGTTCTAACGAGCTCACATTTGTATAATACAGCGTAATAGATAACACTAATTTGCCGGGACAAGTGGTCCTCAAATGGGAACACCAGGTCCTCGAGATTTTAAAGAAAACAAACATGGCAAAATCATGCCACCTCTCGTTACCTGTCAAGTCAACGATTTATTTTTGTGAACACATCTCGACAATGATCCCAAACGTTTTTCTATTTTTCTGCGGACAAATATTTATTACTAATTACTTCTTTTTGAGAAGAGGTCTGACACTTTGTGTTGATTTTATTTTATTTTTTTATTTTTGTGGACCAAAAGTGAAGTTTTAAAGGGTCTAAAGTTTAATAAGCATGTTTTATTTATTTATTTTGTTTATTTCCATGTTTTATTTATTTATTTATGTATTGGTTTGCATGTTTTTCTTATTTAATTGTGTCTTTTGTTTATTTATGTATTTATTTATTTGTGTGTTTATTTAATTGCATGTTTTATTTTTTTATGTTATTTATGTTATTTTATTTGATTTATTATTTAAATCCAAAAATGTTTTGCCCTGGTTAAGGGGGGTTTGGCTGAAAAGATATTCGGCCTCGACCACACACCTTAAAAATCGTCCCCATTTTCCATCAGCATGATATGTGCTAGTTCCAGTACTAAAAATAAAAAAATAAATAAATAACGAAAGCAGTTATTGTTGCAGAGGCTGTGGATTGTCAGTGTTGACATCCTTGCTATGTACAGTATTTCCAGGAAGAGACTCAGGTGCGGTGGCTGGCAGTCTCTTGTGTTTACACAGGAGCATCATTAGCCCGGCCATCTCACGGCCTTGAAATTTCATAAATCCACAGTAATGAACTGAATCCCCAAACTTCCCTGCTGCAGCGGCCGCATTAATCCAAACACTCAAAGCCTGCAAAGCAGAGTCCCTCCACTCATTAACCATGGCAGATATCAAGATAGGAATAATGAGGAAGCGCCGGCGAGTCAGGCCGTATATTCCAGTCAAAATAACAGGAGAGAAGGCAGAGGTAGAAAGAGAGTTACCTGCGCTCGGATGATTGCGACGTATGCTGCATTTTCTTACCAGCAAACACATCTGCTCATATATAAATTCCAAAATTTTCTGTATAACTTGCCCGTCAACATGGGGAAACAAAACCGTTTATGCGGGGAAGGTACTTGAGAAGATCCTTTAGAATTTCCCAGTGGATGTTCGACTAAAATATGTGTATTTTATCAAAAGCGGCGTTCCTGTTGCTGGTTGTTATTCTCTTGAAAGAGATTCTAAGAGTGAGGCCAAATCCTTGAAAATGGATGTGGACTATTGAAAACTTTTGAGAGTGATTTGGCAAGACAGTGAGACCTTTTCAAATTTCCGCTAAACGGGGACCGGAACCCCCCTGGTGAAAAATGAAAAACCGCAAATAAAAATGTTGACCAATCAAAAACATTTGCGTTTTCTTTTTGTGGCCGAACGCATTTAAAATATACGATAAAAATAAAAATCCCTTCTCAGAAGGCCACACCAAATAATCTTTCGATTCAAGAATTTTACGTCACATTTCCCATCGGGTTAATATGAAATATTTTAAAAAATAACACACAAGCAGCAGTAGCCAAACAAGCAAACCATGACGGACGATGCAGCAGGGAATTAAATACAAATTTAATTATATCCTCTGTTGTTTTGGAGTTGAAACCAAATCATCCTTTTTTGCTGGATTTCATCAGCTTTTTCTCAACTTTTACCTACTATAGGAATTGACTTTCGAGTGGTGCTTCAGCACTTCCTCAAAGTTTGAGATCAATATCTTTTTCCTAAGGTACTGGTTGCTAAAGATCTTTGAAAGATGTACTGTATAAGCCAAAAATCTCTCAAAAGTACACGTTTCAACCTGGCGATAAATTGTAGGTACCCCAACGTATTATATATTATTTTAAAGGGCATTAAGTGTAGAAACAGATTCAAAGAATGTCAGTTTCAAATTCGTGAGCCATGAGGACACTTTTGCCGTATCTGATATACATAAATACCAATATCAAGAAGCCATAAATGCTTATCGCCTCAGCATTTGCATATATCGACTCAAAAGCCCGAAAAAGCAGGGCAGCGGCAGAAAAATAACGCTGACGCTAAGATCCCAGATGATTCCACAATCCCAGTTGGACGCTTTATATAGGTCCCCAACAAGCAGGAGCAGATCAAGCAATACATAGTACGAACCTAGCTTTTTTTTTTTTTTTTTCCCCTGCAGCAGGCGAACAAACGAGCGTAGTCAGTACACCCGAGGGCGCAACTCTAGACCTCTGGCTTGAGCATTTTTCTTTTTTAAATGCGAAAACGTCCTTGGGTGTTTTGACTCACTGAATGAAAATCTCGCTTATTTCTAAAAAAATAAATAAATAAAACAGACCAGGCGTGAGAGAAATCCAAAGATCGCTCATTTCCCCATTCTCTTAGAGTGCATAGATGCTCATTATTGTGATATTTTCAGAGGCTAAAATTTTGCTAACGACAAAACGCCGTTTTTAGACATGAGTCAAATAAGCGTTTTCGAAAGCGCAGATTATTTTTACGGTGATCACTCGCTACTTCGCGCTTCCCCTATCGCAATGACAAAAAAAAAAATTGTACTGTTTTCACCACACTGGCCAATTAGCTGAAGAGGCACTCTCACAAGACACGTGATTGGCTCTCGGTGCGACTATCGACCAATGAGGGCAGAAGTTGTAACCCACTTTTGCTCAGAAGTTGAAATCCACTCCTCATTGCTCAGAGCTGATTCGTTAGTGTGAGTGTGTTTAGTTCCCAGTTTGCTTTCAGTTGGTTGTCTGGTTCTTGTCTATCGGTCCGGCGCCGAAGAATGCTCGTTTTGCCGACTGATAGACGAGTGACAGGAACGTGAAAAAAAACGTCTGAATAAAAATGTCGGAAGTATCAGCGGTTGTATGATGGACCGACAATTACGATTTGATGTGACAAAAATGGGCGGACCGACAATGACGGAAGGGGGCGGGGCACCGACTCTCAGTGCATGCGTCAACACCAGCAAGTTTAACGTCAGGGGAAGACAAAACGTAGTGATGGACTCTCCAGCAAAAAAATAATAATAATAAGCTGCCTTTCATAATGAGTAAGAGTTGAATCCTCCACTGAATAAATTTGTACAGGTGTAGCGCTTTTAAATCAGCTGCCAAGTCCTCAAAATACTCTGAAAACTGCCCGAATTTTCCAAGACACTGTTGAAGGTAAGTCATCCCAGAA